>NC_140947.1:57391395-57603895 GCF_014529385.1 Adiantum capillus-veneris
CAAGGACAACCATAAGCTTTTGTGCATCTTCTAAAGTGTGTGCTAGAAGCACTACATCATCCGCATACAACAAAAGCATGATTACCGCATTGCAAATAGTGACCTCTTCAATGCCTTCTTCTTGCATAAAGTCAAGTACCATTTGTTCCAATTGATCGATGCATAGACCAAAGAGAGTTGGTGACAATGGACATCCTTGTTTAACCCCAATAGTGCTTACAAAAATTTCTGAAATTTCTCTTCCCATGCGCAATTGACAAATCACCTTCTCATAGATTCGAGAAACCGCAAGCATAAACTCACTTGGCACCTGGAGTTCTTCCATCCTTCTCCACAAATTGTTACGTGGAATCATATCAAAGGCTTTCTTAAAGTCCACAAAACAACAATACAATCGCTTGCCTTTCAACCGACTTTCCTCCATGAGAACACGAAGAGTGACAAGATGATCAATGGTGCTATGGCATCGACGAAAACCCGCTTGTCCCTTTGCACGCTTGTCATTCTCTTCAGCCCAATCACTCAATTTCATCTCCATTATGCACCCAAACAACTTTGCCATAAGAGACCCAATCATTATAGTCCGGTAGTTGCTTACATTCTTTACATCCCCTCCTTTATGCAAAGGCTTAACCCAATTAGTACTCCAATCATAAGGCATACCATGTTGAAGTGCAAGGTTGAACATATCACACATCCACTCATGGGTAAAATCTCCTGTCCATTTGATCATCTCCGGCTTGATACCTTGAAGATCTCCCGCTTTGCGAGTGGCCAACTTTTCAAGCCCACCGCATACATCCTCAATAGTAAAAAAAGACGGCACATGGGAGTGAACCATAAAATGGCATTTTTTCAGTATTTGCTTGCTCATATAATTGCCTACAATGTGTGTACATATCCACTAGACTCAAGTTACCAAAATTCTCAACCCGCTCGCCTCTCAAGTTTCTCCAAAATCTTCCACATGCATGTGCCTTTTCTTGGACTTGAAATTCTTGTTGCTTTACTTCCCATCTTCTTCTCTTCTTTTGAATCAATGCCTTGTATGTATGCAAATGACTTTGATAGTTGTCTTTGTCCATAGTTTCATCAAGCTTTATCAAGGACTTTCGAGCATCTTGACATTCTTTATCAAACCACCTTTTGCGTGATCTATCTTTGTTGATACCATGGAGATGCTTTATGGCAAAGCATTCTTCCGCACAAGAACAAATAGCTTTCTTGAAAGCTTCCCATTTAGTTTCCAATGGTGCATCACATTGAAGCTTTGTCATCCATAATTTTTGCTCAACCATTTCAATGTACATTGGTGCCCGTTTGAAATCCATACATAGTGATAACTTCTCTTTCCTTTGGCTGAGATTATCATGCTTAGTTGCTTCTCCACATGAAAGGTCAATACATAAGATGCAATGGTCGGATTCCGGGGTCCATTGACCAAACATAAAACTCTTTATGCGATACATGATGGCTTCAGAGAGTAGCATATAGTCAATCACACTATCCCCATTATGTCTCCTACATGTAAATCCATTGGTTCCACTCCACAAAGATACACCATTGGCAATGAGGATACCCGTGCTATTACACATGTGTAAAAGTAACTTTCCATAGTGATCCGGCTCTTTTTCATCCATTGAAGTACGATCATACAAGTGAACTTCCTCCAACTCCCTTGAAATGTATGGCATATCAAATTGTTGAGTATCATGTTGTAATGTTTTTGTGCGAGCATTCATATCCCCAAATACAATAACATCACCTTCACCTTTGAAATAAGCAATGTCCTCTTCCAAATCAGAAAATGGTTGATCTCTATCCATGTAAGCATAAAAGGGAGAATCATGATGAGGAATGTAGCAACCGGCTACAAAAATGGGTGCTCTTTTTGGTGTCATAATTTTCAGCCATACATAACGTTTGTACTTGTCATCTTTCACAATTGATACAAAATCTTCCAATCTTTTCTTAACCATGCATGCTAACCCTCCTTGTCCTCTTCGTTGCTTGAGATTCTTTGACCACATCAATGAATGTACATTGTAATCCTCCAAGCCGTTAATCCTTTGTGTATCATGCTCCCAAGTTTCAACAAGAAGTACAACATCAGCTTTGCTTGTTAGTTCATCAATGCCAACCCCCGCATTCCATGGGTATCCATTTCAATTCCAAAAGCATATTTTCAATTGTAACTCGGTCTCATAGGTCACGCATCCCTATTTGCTTGAGAGACTTGCCTCCTCCTTGGGCACATTTTCTTCATGAGAGATCTCCTTGTTTTTATTATTCTTTTCCTCATATGCCTTGCGACGCATATTTTGTTGCTTAATAGTGCGATCTTCACATACAAAACATTTTGTATCCCTCAAATAGATCCAACTATTATCAAGGATAATCTTTCTCTTGGTCTCATCTGGCATGGTGCATACAATTGGCCGTTCTCCCGAGCGAAGAGCTCCTTGCTTTCCCACTCTATGTGCTCCATAGACCATAACTCCGGACATGCCAAAGTGGGTTTTGAAGAAATCTTCAATAACAATGGCAAGAGAAGGAGGTGTCTCTAACTTCTCTTCGGGAATTCCACGAATAACAATGTTCTTGGAACGTCACTCCCGTTCCTTCAACTCCTCCACATCCACATTCTCAACATTCTTTGTTTGAACCATAGCTTGCATGAGTGAGGAATTAGAAACCACATTGCTACCACATATATCAGCCCAAGACTTGTTTGTGCATACATTTTTCATGTCGCATACATCCCGGCTCATAGTGTCAAATTTCTCCTCTTTCAATACATGGTCATGCTCTACTTTGCTCATCCGCTCCTTCAAAGCATTCAAGTCCACAAGAGAACGTTTACATTCCTTGACTTCCTCTTCAAGTTGCATCAAACGCGTTGTTTGCCTCTCAAGTGTCCTCTTGAGATTCTCATTCTGAACCACAAGTACCCTTAGTGTGCCATTCTCCATTGCAAGTGCTCGTAAGTCTTCGCCTTGTTTGTTTACGGTCTCTTGCAATGATACCAAGTACGCCATGATCATGGTTTCCGATGTCGTTGGTTGGGTGGTTGTGTTGCTATCTCCACACTTAGGAGATTTTGGATCATTTTCCACAATGGTTGTGGACCTTGTTGAAGAAGAAGAACCCTTGCGAGTGCCGGAAGACATTGTATGTAAAATAGGAGATGAGAATCAATTTTGTTGAACCTGTTCACTTCGGAAATGCTGCTACAGAAATGCCTTCCATAACTCTGAAAATTTCTGTCTTTACATCAATGCGTAGAGGACTTCGTGCTCTTCGATTGATGCGATAGATCACCCAAATCGGAGCTCGGATGAAGAAGTTATGATCAAAAGAGAGAGAGAGAGAGAGAGAGAGAGAGAGAGAGAGAGAGAGAAGAGATGAAATAAAAATAACATTTTTCTTACCCATATTGTGAGATATATTTTTTGGGATTGTTCCGATGGCATTAAAAATTTTCTTCTTCTTTATCTTCTCTCTCTTTCTCTCTCTCTCTCTCTCTCTCTCCTCCTCCTCCTCTCCCCCATAGATATTCACTTTTTTTGAAGACTTGTCTTGTAACTTTTAAAGTCACTTTAGATTGTTCCTACACGCGAACATTTTGTTCTATCTTCCTCTCTCCTCCTACGTCATTTGTTGGACTTTGCATTTCAACAAATTAAATACGGCACTAAAAAATTGTCCTCTCCCCCCCTCCCCGCCCCCCGCCTCCTCTCTCTCTCTCTCTCTCTCTCTCTCTCTCTCTCTCTCTCTCTCTCTCTCTTAGATTGGCACCCTTGCCTACCAAAATTTAAGGAATTTATAGATTTTTAAGCATGGCCCATATGTTAACTGTTAAAAATAAAAATAAAACATATCCAAGAATTGATAAAAGTTTCATCAAGTAGAAAATCTCTCTACCCATTTGGGGTGTTCTCTCTCGTTGATTTTAGATTCGCATCCTTGCTTGCCAAAATTTAAGGAATTTATAGATTTTTAAGCATGGCCCATATGTTAACTCTTAAAAATAAAAGAACAAAATATCCAAGAATTGATAAAAGGTCCATCAACTGAGAAATCTCTCTACCGATTTGGGGTGTTAATGTGAGGGTTGGTCTTTGTCGGACATTTAATCCATTTTCTACGGGTGAAAAACTTTAGCTATCCTTTTAAAAATATAGTAATCCCAAAAAATAATATCTTAAAAACTGGAGAAGTACGTGAACTCAACGGTAAAATCTTTCTTTCTCTCTCTCCCCTTCATAAATGTAGATGTGTATGCACACATGCAACGTGATGGTCTCTCTCTCTCTCTCTCTCTCTCTCTCTCTCTCTCTCTCTCTCTCTCATGGTCAATAATGTGGATAATAACCCCTACATTTGCATGTCATGTATGTCCTCAAAGCGAAACAGCCCCAAGTCGACGTTAGGCGAGCTTTTTTCTTTTTTTGAAGCTCTTTAAAGAAATACATGCTTCCAACATTTTCTAAAACATATCAATATTGGTCTTGAAAAAAGCCCCTTGAAAAGATAAAGCCAAATATATCTTCAAAAATTACATTTCCATTAAACAAAAAATTATTACTAAAATTCATCTGTTTTTGTTATATCTTCAAAAAATAAATTCGCATTAAGTAACAAAACCTCCACTAAATTTATCCCCTATTTGTTATGTGTAATCAAACTTCAATATTTATTTTATGTAGAATAGAAAGTCTTTTGACTTTACGTTTGAAAAGGCTTGTCAGTACTTACATTTGCAAAGGCTTGTCAGTTCTTACATTTGCAAAGACTGTCATTTCTTACAATCTTACCATTTACTTTTGCATTTTAGATTAGATTTTTTGTAAGGTGTTTTCTAAAACGAACCAAGGAGTGACACGTGGACGCCCTCTCCTTCCTTGAAAATTTTAAGCTGCATTATAAAGAGTATAATTTTTTTAACTAAAATTCATATGTTTTTGTTATATGTTCGAAAACTAAATTCGCATTAAGTAACAAAACCTCCACTAAAGTTATCCCCTTTTTGTTACGTGTAATCAAACTTCAACATTTATTTTATGTAGAATAGAAAGGCTTTTGACTTTACATTTGAAAAGGCTTGTCAGTTCTTACATTTGTAAAGGCAGTCCTTTCTTACAATCTTCCCCTTTACTTTTGCATTTTAGATTAGATGTTTTGTAAGGTGTTTTCTAAAATGAGCCAGGGAGTGGCACGTGGACGCCCTCTCCTTCCTTGAAAAATTTTAAGCTGCACTAGTAAAACGGCGCCGCCTTCGGCAGCGGCATGGCCTCTCTTACCCTCAAACCCCTTGCTCTTACTTAGCATCTCTCTCTCTCTCTCTCTCTCTCTCTCTCTCTCTCTCTGCATTATTCCTTAGTCAGCCCCTCAGTTGCACAAAGCCTATGTCTTTGCTTGGTTGACAAAGGCTGCCCAGCCCTACACATGTATGTGCTTATGCCTCCTCTTTTTTCTATGTTGCCCAATGCCCAACCTTGTGCATGTTTGTATTGTTCCATGATTGAGGCTTTGCACCCCTATAGGTTTTGCTACATGGTCAAACCGCTGTGTATCCACGTACTTGTCATACATATTGCCTCTCCCTCTCCCTCTCTCTCTCTCTCTCTCTCTCTCTCATATCAAAAGGTGCTAGTGTACATCATATCATTTGGAGAGATTCCCTCACTTAGCATCTCCTCAAAATAGCCCAAAGCTTCCTGACCCTGCGGTTGGACATACCTTGTGATCAATGCACTCTTGTGAGGCCCCATCACAACAAAAAACACTCCAGAGATTCCTCTCTCTCTCTCTCTCTCTCTCTCTCTCTCTCTCTCTCTCTCTCTCTCCCCCCCCGACATCTCGGGCAGGAAGCTCCTCAAGCACTTTTTGTGCTTAATGAAGTGCACCACATCTGGCATAAATGTCTAGCAAGGCAGAGCCAAGCAACCCCCGACATCTTGGACAGGAAGCTCCTCAAGCACTTTTTGTGCTTAATGAAGCACACCACATCTGGCATACATGTCCAGCAAGGCAGAGCCAAGCAGACCATTTTCTTTCATCAACCCCTTGACTAACCATATCATCGCGGTTTGCATTTGGAGAGATGTCCTCTCTTTGCAAATGCTAAAAACAACCCAAAGCTTCCTGGTCATGCATGTCGACCAAGGCAATGCCAAGCACACCGTTTTGTTTCAATAACCCCTGGTGAACCATATCATCGTGAATTCCTTTGTCCATATCCGCATCTTGTGTAATTCCAAATGCCTTCAAGGTGCAAGTGTACGTGATTGGTCACGGTCACTGAGGGGAGAAATAAGAGAGAGAGCAAGGAGACCTTAAGGCAGCAATCACATTGAAAGGGGCTCCCATTTTCTATTATGGTGGCCATGATGCTCAGCTTGGCAGCTCCCCTTATAGTTTTAGGATCCTACACTACAATATATGGACCGTGCCTCTTGTTGGTTATCATGCATCGAGGTGATCTTGCTTGTCTTTTGCCTATTGGTCAATAGACAATGCATTTATTTCAAATATAATTCCAAATGCCCTTAAGGTGCAAGTGTACGTGATTGCTTACGACCGTTGATGGAAGGAATAAGACAGAGTGCAAGGAGACCTTAAGGCAACAATCACGTTGAAAGGGGCTCCCATTTCCTATTATGGTGGCCATGGTGCTCAGCTTGGTAGCTCCCCTTATAATTTTAGGGTTCTACACTACAATATATGGACCGTGCCTCTTGTTGGTTATCATGCATTGAGGTGATCTTGCTTGTCCCCCTTTTATTATAGTATATATATAATTTCATGTGGAGGAGCAACGTAGACTTCCAACACATGAGAGAGAGAGAGAGAGAGAGAGAGAGAGAGAGAGAGAGACGTTACTTTAAGGGTCATCAAATTGTGATATGAAAAGTAGAAGCATTTAAGAGTAGCAGGTTCTATATCAACATAATGGGCAATCATAGTCACTATTCCCCGTTTTCTTTCAACAACCCCTCACTAACAATACCATCATAAATTCTTTTGCACATATCAACATCTTGTGTACTGCCATATGCCTTGAAGGTGCAAGTGTATGTGATTGCATTTAGAGAGATGCCATCTCTTTGCATCTGCTAAAAATAGCCAAGGGATTGCTGACCCTTACCTTCAAGATGCAAGTGTATGTGATTGCATATGGAGTGACACCCTCACTTCACATCCACCGAAAACAGCTTAGAGCTTCTTGGCCCTGCCCAAGTTAGGCATATCCCACAAATCAATGCATTTCAAAAGACGACGACGTCCCAAAAAAAAAGATCCTTATGTACTTTATGTGCTTAATGAAGTGCACCACATTTGGCATACATGTCGACCAAGGCAGTGGTGGCGAGCACGTTTTCTTTCAACAACCCCGGCTAACAATACCATCGTGAGTTATTTTGCCCATGTCAATTGATTTCTTGTGTAATGCCACATGCCTTGAAGGTGCAGGTGTACGCGAGGCCAACAATAGCCAACCGTTCAATATGAATGCCCAAGAGAGTTGGTGCTGAAGTCCACTCCTCACCACCACCAGCGGGAGCACCTCCTATAGTGCCACATGCCTCCAAGATGCAAGCATATGTGATTGCGTCTAGAGAGACACCCTCACTTTACATTCACTAAGAACAACTCAAAGCTTCTTGGCCCTACCCAAATTGGACATATCCCGCAATTAGTGCATTCCAAGAGACGATGTCCCAACGTTATGAAGCTCCTCAAGCACTTTTCATACTTTATGAAGTGCACTCCATTTGGCATACATGTCGATCAATGCAGTGCCAAGCATAGCTGGGAGTGGGGAGGGGTCTGCAGAGCTAGAGGAGGTTACAGGTGCAAGGAGCTACAGAATTGTTAACCCTCACGGCACACGGACACCCATCACCTACGATGGACGCGTATTATGTATTTGGTAGAGTCAGGTACCGGGCTTGTCGGACCAATAGGGAAAGGTAGAGTGATCGCCGATGAGAGGCGCACTTTAACTTGGACATTCAAGGGATTAGTTGGTTAAGCATGGGCGCCCAAGTGTGAATGGGGTGAGCTCCTATAAAAGCCAACTAAACCTAATTTTTACTCATTCTCTCATTTGTGCAATTGAAGAGTGCTCTTGCTCCATCTCCATCTTCTTCTTCTTCTTCACCTCCTTGTGTGTGTGTGTGTGTGTGTGTGAGAGAGAGAGAGAGAGGGAGAGTGTGTGTGCGATCGAGCATTATGAAGGCACGACGGCGGCGAAGCGGTTGAGCGCGGCACGACTGCAGCTTCTTCTTCATCGCAGCGAGGAATCCACCACGAAGGCGAGCGTAGAGCGGTGAGTGACACACCCTTTGTTTTCTTGAGCTTGCTAGTTTAGGCTTGTTGTGTGCTTGGAGCCATCTGTGGCTCGCACACGGTGTATTGGCAAGTCCCTTGCTTCGACAGTGCGGCAAGGAGCGCACATTTTTGGCGCCGCTGCCGGGGATATGCGCTACACTAAGCTCGGTTAGCACTTTACGCTTCCTTGTGGTGCAAGTTCTATCATAGGAAAGGCAGGGAAGGAGCGTGTGGAGATTTTTGTTTTTTGCGTTTTCTGCATTTGCTGTCAAGTTTCAATTTCTGCTATTGTCTGCGTTTTTCAATTTCCGCAATTTTTGCATTTTCAAGTTCGGCGTTTTCAATTTCTGCAATTTTCTGCATTTCTGAGTTTTTTTAATTTTCTGCAATTTTTTGCGTTTTTTCCTGCAATTTCTGCAATTTCTACGTTTTTTCCTGCATTTTTCACTTTTCTGCATATCTGCGTTTTCTGCATACCTGCGTTTTCAATTTCTGTATTTTCCGCACAAAAAAAAAAAAAGTTTTTTATTTTTTCTCCCAAAAAAATAAAAAATAAAAAAAATTAAATTAAAAAAAAAGAAAATAAAAATTCGGAAATAAAAAAAACGTGACTCTTAAATCGGACGGGTTGGTTTGTATAAAAGATAGATCGGGATCATTTTCCCAAGCCCAAGCCCAAGCCCAAGCCCAAGCCTCAGTCTTATGATATATACTAGACTCACTCTTATATATATACCCTACTCCCTCAAGAGAGAATGAGAGCATGTGGGACAAGTCCTCCACTCTCCTCCTTTCTCTTCCCACTTGCACCCTTAGACTTTCTAGTTTGGGCCTAGTTCCCTACTGGAAATTGACAGTTTTAGGGATTCCGAGGGCATAGAGTGACCAAACGGAGGGCTGTAAAGCACGGCACGACCCTCTGACCGATACGCTCGTTTTGAGCTATCACACGGCCCATTCCACGACACGCTCTAAAAAATCTAGCAAAAAAACAAACAAAAAACACGCTAAAAACTAATCACAAGGCCTCCTAGAGCAGCTTTTTGACACCTTAGGGTATCAAAAGCACATGCACTTACGCTCTGGGCGGGTGCTAGAACACGAGCATATTGAGGGTGCCTCTGTTCATACGGACACCCATTACCCATCCACGATAAGCTCTAGACCCTCAGCGGGGACACAAGGTAGCACCACCCAAGACCCTAAAATAGCCGCTAGTGATTCCTCCTCCGACTCAGAAATCATGGAAGCATACCCTACCCAAAACACTGAGAGAGAAGGCCATGCACCTCCCGAAGCTCCACAGCCTAGTACTAGTATGTTTAGCCGTTTCATGGAAACATTAGGTAGAGCTACTCGCTCGGAACCTGATGCAGATGAAGCACGCGAAGGGGGTGGGGAAGTGGAATCTCCTTTCACATCGCACGTGGACCCCACACCCCCAAAGAGTGTCCATGTGGATATCCTACCAACTTCTTACCAAGAAGGCCCTGTTGAGCTGCCTCCTTCAGAAGTTCCCTCTAGAGTACCGCTGGTGACAAGTAAAACCACGGGGAGCAACATTGCTTCTACCTCACAAGAAACCATTAACACGTCGACTCTAGAAGGATTGTTCATTAATGATCATTGGACATACGACCTCCACACTGAGGTGTTGACGGATCTACACTCTGGCCACGCCTACCATGTAGGATGGATAGAGATTGTACAATCCACCTCTAGTGCCACGAGCATCGAAGATCAACAGAAAATGATCTGTAATGTTATCCATGGCATTATTCAATCAGAAAGGCAAAACCAAGGGGTAAATATACTCTCAACTGGCCCCATGAGATTTCTGGATACGAGCAAGGCTCAACAGCCTACTCTATCTCAAATGGAGACTCCTCTAATGAGCCCCATGGACCCATCTTACGTCATTTCACCTGGGGCCTCTATGCAATCTGAGCCTCTGAGCGAAAACTTTAGCTTCCCTAACTTGGCTCAACCCTCTATTAAGGAAAACCCAGTGCTCACTCCAGGGATAAGCCTGACAGAGAATGTACCGATGACATCTACGGTTAGCGCAGTGCCACTACCTAGTGTCGTAGTACCTAATATGGGGCCTCGACCATATGTGCCTCTAGCCCCTTATGCACACATGGCCCCCACACCTCCAATTGTACCACTTGCTTATGCTCCTCGAGTGCTGCTCCCTAGCTCTTATCCGAGTGGACCTATGCCCGGTTATGTTCCATATCCTGCATCATCCACACATATGCCAAGACCGGTACCCGTTCCTCTCCCACATATGATTCCAAGAGTACCTCCACCGGCCCTACCTCCTCACATAGGTGACTTGGCAGCGTTTGCTCAAACCATAGGTCGATCTATCGCGGAAAATATGCGTCACGCATCTGATAGAGAGCCTAGAAGTAAGGCAGTACAAATTGCCAAACTCAGACAAAAATTCAATGGGGACGAAGATGCTAGAAAACACATTGAAGTGTTTGAACAAGTATGTGATTCCTTAGGGGAACGCAACGAACTACATAAGTGTAATGCCTTAAGCTTGACATTAAGTGGGAAGGCTGGAGATTGGTATAGAACCCTAAGGGTGGACGAGAAAACAATCTACCCTACCCTTCGAAGGTTGTTTCTAAAGGAGTACATACGAGAAGGTGTGCTTTGGGGTGTAGCATCTCAGCTACAGAAGGCTGAATGTAAGGAAGGAGAGTCAGTAAGGGACTTCATTAGTCGTCTAAAGCACTTAAACTCTCGCTGCCCTGTAAATGAGCGCTTCAACAATAACCAACTACTTGATCGATTCATTCGAGGGTTGAGGAATGAAGGAATCTATAATGGACTAGTGATTAGAGGTATCACAACCTGGGAAGATGTCACTGCCAATGCAATCCAATTAGAGGACAACTTGATGATAGCAGGCATGAGGGTGTCTACTGACACGAGATCCACTAGCTCACAAGCCATTGAGTATGAACCCATGACTGCAAAGCCCATTGCCAATGAGCCAAAGGTATTTGAGACATTCTTGACAGACCTCACCAAGGCAATCCAAGAGTCTCTTAAGGATAATCGACCCCCTCAAAATAGTCACATGTATCCAAGAAGGGAGCAACAATGGTGTTCCATTTGCTTAGGTCCACATAGCACTAGTGAGTGCCCTACGTTTAGAGTAAAATTTAATGGAACTTGCAACGCATGTGGTAGGTATGGTCACCAAGCTAAGGATTGTTTAATGATCAAACGTATGATGGCAAATAGACCACCTGTAGCCTGGACGGATGCGCCTCGAGCTCCTGTATTGATGCCTACTCCACCTGTTGAGCAACTACCGCAACACATGGTCCCTAGATCTTAAAATGTTGTACAAGCTACACCGTTACCACCTCCTGTGCTAGGACCGCAACCCCCGCATCCAAGAGTCGCCCCTATGAACCAAGTAGGTTGCGAGCCATCAAATGCTTATCCAGATGGCTGTGAGGAGGAAATAGACACTAGTATTGCCTACGGACTTGATACATTGGAAGAGTGTCCTATATACTACATGGAAGATTGTTGGGGGCAAGTTAAGCCGGTTTATCAAGCTGCTGCTCTCGCATCCAGAGGTCAAAATATCAACACCCAGGCTAGGAGGCCACCTCTTCAATGCTACGAGTGTGGTGGACCACATCGAGCAGCGGAGTGCCCTATTAGGCTGCAAAAGAATGCTGCACAGATGCAAATAAATCAAGGGAGCACATCTGCAATGCCAATACTCACATGTAATCGTTGTGGCATAGATCACTTGATTGCCCAATGCCCCTATAACCCAAATGCGCCTAAAATCACACCCCTGAATTTGGTCGAAATTCTAGTGTGACGTCGCCAATACCACCCATCGCACCCGCTTATGCAATTACACGGTCCATGCTTCAAGGGCCAGGCCATATCCTCGAAGAGAGAGATACCATTTCAGTTATCCAAGCAAAGAAAAAGAAGACACGAAGGAAGAAGTCGCAGAATACGGAAAATTCAAAGCTAAGTTCCAAAACAAACATAGGAACAGGAGATGACCCCGTGTATATGAATGACCTCGAGGATGATTCAGATTCAGTCGAGACAATGGAGACTAGAACCAATACCACAAAGGGAAAGACCGACAAAGAAAACCGTAACATGGAACCAAATGAAAACCGAATAAGAGAAAACCATAAAGAACCTCTGAAAACACCACAAGTGTTTCCAAATCCAATCCAAGACCCCCAAGATAAACTGCAGGGGCAAAAAGGGAAGAATCGTAAAAAGAAGATTGGGACGTACCCAAACCCTGTAGACGAGATTAAGCAGGTGAAACATCTAAGAGGTTTAGTGGAGGAGACTCAAAGGAAACTAGAACCAGAACCCATGCAGGTCAAAATTCATGACACATTGTTTCCCACACAAGTTCATCCACCCCACATGAACCATAGACCGTTAGCCATATCTAGTATCATCCAAGAAGGGAGTGAGGACAGGACATCAGAAAGTGAGCATACACCCTTCTTGTTGGAAAGGATGTTTAACGAAGGAATACCTGATCCCATTGAGGAATATGAGATTCCATCCTCACCAGTTCCTAGTCAAGGACCTACACCCTGCAAAACGCCAATGAATGTTGCCAAACTAGTGGACTTCATGTCTTCTGAGGTCCGAACCACGATCATAGCAAAGCTGTATGGAGATCCTGAGTTATTCCTTGCACTTCGAGCATTCCTTAACGGAGAGCTACGAACGGGATTACCGCAGTTTGCGCAACCAAATAGGCCTGACTCGATTATGATTGATGAGGAAAATCATGTGCAATCACTTGACTTAGATGGACACGAGTCTGTGATCGAGGTACCCATTAACGAATTAGGCCAGTATTTTGAAGGCGACGAGTCTAATGCGACCCTACCCATCACTACCAAGGGATTAACTATAAAGGGAATTCTTGATGGTGGTGCGGGAGTTAACATCGTTACAAAAGATTGTTGGGAATCCATGGGAAAACCCCGCCTCAGTGTTACTAACATTGTGGTAAAGATGGCAAATGGTACCATAGCCAAACCTATGGGGATGCTCAAGGATCTTAAGATCAAAGTTCTAGGACACAAGGTACGACATACGTTCATTGTAATGGATTTCTCTAAACACCTTATGTCATATGAAATGATTTTAGGACGACCATTCATGAGGGAAGCACAAATGGTTCACGATTGGTCTAAAAATCATGTGTATTTGCAATTCCAAGACTCTGTCCTTAGAGTGGATTTGGTGACTGGTAAGGTACACCCCTTAGGGAGTAAAACCATTATTGATCATCGCTCTGACACCACAGTTCACTCGGCCCCACTACAATATTGTTACACTTGTAAGAAGGATACAGACATTGGCCAAGATTCTCCTTACATGGATGTGTTACCGGGTATGACGGAATCAGACAATGTGGATTGGGTCCACCTAGCATCAACCATAGACACTTGGGGAAACAGGGGGACGACCTGGGTAACACCTGAGGGGGATGAAATGCATATACCCTTAAATATGCTACAAGCAATGCATATCGCTTCTGACAAGACTCATCCTAATGTAACGAAGAAAACATACAAGTGGGTCCCTAAAGCTTCTTTAGTGACCATAGCTAGTGCTAAAAAACAGAAGCCTTGTAAGAAACGTACCACTCGCTCCAAGAAAAGTAAGAAAATGTTGCGTTGGATCCCTAAACGACTATTGGAAGCCCAAGGCTACTATCAAGGAAATGATCAAATCTGGGTGCCAAAATGTAGATTGTGCTCTTACCTATCACCTGACCCAAGTGAGCCCAATCCCGTAGCTCCAAAACGAATCAATGATCGTGGAAAGAAAAAAATCACAGAATGCTACACACCTGCTCCCGAGCTAGTTTGGGTACCAAAGAAAGAACGATTTGTTCCACCTAGCTCAGGAAGGGGGGAGTCCCATGAAGATTCTAGCTCTTCATGTAATACATCCATAGAGGTAAAAGCTTCTACACCGCCTCCATCTATAGTAGTGGACCTCCATGAAGCTACAAAAGAATCCACACCTCCCAGTGTTCAAGAATCACCTAATGAACCACTTCAAGTTCGATCCTGGGAGAGTACCTTACCACCCTTGCAGCTTGACGAGGCACCTAGGGTAATAGAAAACTACTGGCAAAAATCCTCACCTATTACCAACTGGAACAATTGGTTTCAAAGGGTGACAAGCTCATTTCAAATGGTATGATCTACCCAAGGAAGGGGGGAGTGTTTGTGGACATCCATCATTCACTTGTTTCCCTCTCAACCTTTTTCCCTGACCTCTCAATCTCCGATCTTAGGGAATGTATATATATAGCCTTATACTCACAAAAAAAAAAAAAAGAGCAAGAGCAATTAGCAAACGAGTATGCACATTAAAAGTCAAAACATTGACTCAGACCTACACATGTCACATCTGGTACAGTGAAACAGAAACCTATGCCATGAAACACCTTCGATCCTCATCACTTGAGTGATGGAGGGTAGGTAAGATTGGTACGATAGGAGTGTTTCTGTTTTAGAGTTGAGTGATTAGCAAAGTTCTCTTTTCCCACTGATGTGCCTCCTAGAGGTATTGTTTGTGTTTCATAGTGTGTACAGGAGCGTGTTGCTATTGATAGGATTTGGACCTTCATGGAACCTTCAAATCAAGCGCGACCATCAACACAAACAGGTGTTTCTTATCCATTAGCATTGCCCTTATCTTTTTTGCATCCATGTTTGTCTGCTTTGATTGTGATTGGTAGCATAATATTCAGCGCATTGGCTTAGTATCAAACATTTAATTCAATGTAATGTTTTGTCATAATCACTTGTCTAGGTTTAAAAATCAAGCAGTCCGACTAAGCTAGTTTGACCAAGCTAGGTATTAGAAATCTTCTCTTAATACCATGGGGAATGCCTTCCTAATAAACAATGGTTACTTAGGTTCTTAATCCGATTTAGGCAGCATTGTATGAAATGTACTAGGGCTTTCTAGTGGGCTTAACCCTATTGACCTTTAGCGTAAGTATTATAAAGGGAGTTTACTAATGTGACGAGCCTGGGGAGGGTAACAGTGTTATATGACCCCCCAAAGTTACAAAATTAAAATGATGAAAATGAACAAACAAAAAATCAAAGTGCCACAATGTAAAATTTTAAGCTGGAAGAGAAATCTCAGCTTGATTTGGTACTTCACTCACATGTATTGCCTATGGTACTAGAGCCCTAGAGGTTCCCAGTGTGGGCGCTTTTCCTTGAAAAGCAAAAAACCCAAGGCATACAAAATAAGCACACACATCATAATTGAATCACTGTGAAAAGACCTTGGGGGGTCAAAGAAAAAGTAATCAGTCAGGCGATGATTCCATGAGAAATTCCTTTTATGGTAGCTTAACTACAAGGTTTTCTAGATATAGCCTCTAGTCAGCCCTTGAACATGAATACTTGGCTCTCGCGATTAAACAACTTAATTGACCACAGAAAATTAAGAAGCTTACCCATGGTATTAATATTCGATCTCTAGTGCTTTTCGACCGTCAAATTAGCAACCCCAGACTTGTTTAATTTTCTACCTGTACATCTGTTTATGCATTTGATTACATTGCAATTTAATGTTCATTGCTAACAAATTGTTTGAAATTCTTTTACCAATCAATTTTTCTATCTAAAACTGCATATGCTTTTTAAGAGAATGCAATTACTGTGCCAATGTTGTTTGATTTTGCAGTGACTGAAGAAGGCTAAGGACATTCATCTCAAATGCTCTTCCACCTCGACGATCCAGCTTCAACTCAATAGCTTCCGAGGACGGAATCTACATCAGGAAGGGGGGCATGTTAACCCTCACGGCACACGGACACCCATCACCTACGATGGACGCGTATTATGTATTTGGTAGAGTCAGGTACCGGGCTTGTCGGACCAATAGGGAAAGGTAGAGTGATCGCCGATGAGAGGCGCACTTTAACTTGGACATTCAAGGGATTAGTTGGTTAAGCATGGGCGCCCAAGTGTGAATGGGGTGAGCTCCTATAAAAGCCAACTAAACCTAATTTTTACTCATTCTCTCATTTGTGCAATTGAAGAGTGCTCTTGCTCCATCTCCATCTTCTTCTTCTTCTTCACCTCCTTGTGTGTGTGTGTGTGTGAGAGAGAGAGAGAGAGAGAGAGGGAGAGTGTGTGTGCGATCGAGCATTACGAAGGCACGACGGCGGCGAAGCGGTTGAGCGCGGCACGACTGCAGCTTCTTCTTCATCGCAGCGAGGAATCCACCACGAAGGCGAGCGTAGAGCGGTGAGTGACACACCCTTTGTTTTCTTGAGCTTGCTAGTTTAGGCTTGTTGTGTGCTTGGAGCCGTCTGTGGCTCGCACACGGTGTATTGGCAAGTCCCTTGCTTCGACAGTGCGGCAAGGAGCGCACAAGAATCTTGGTAGGTGGAGGAGCTTGCAGGTCGAGTGCAGGAGGAAAAGAAGGGTTATGGGAGTGGATGAGATTTCACATGAGTAGAGGCTAGCAGTCTCTACTCATTTGTGCACGGTACATTCAAACCACATAAAAAATGGCCAATAGGCGACGTCTCTCTCTCTTTCTCCGTGCCCACCCGTCATCAGATTCAGAGGGGTCTCTCTCTCTCTCTCTCTCTCTCTCTCTCTCTCTCTCTCTCTCTCTCTCTCTCTCTCTCTCTCTCTCTCTCTCAAGCGGAGCCGAAAGGTATAATACTCTCTTTCTCTCACAGTTTTTGGGAAGAAGTCTCTCTCTCTCTCTCTCTCTCTCTCTCTCTCTCTCTCTCTCTCTCTCTCTCTCTCTCTCTCTCTATACGCGAGCACCGAGCTATAGAGAACACACTCGACTGTTTTCTGTGCAGGCTGCAGGGTCGCCGGACTAAGCAGCTTCAGCCGCGTGGCAGGGGGGGGGGGGGAGTCGTAATTCCCTCCCCCTTTATCCTTAGTATAGTGATTGCGTCTAGAGAGACACCCTCACTTTACATTCACTAAGAACAACTCAAAGCTTCTTGGCCCTACCCAAATTGGACATATCCCGCAATCAGTGCATTCCAAGAGACGATGTCCCAATGTCATGAAGCTCCTCAAGCACTTTTCATACTTTATGAAGTGCACTACATTTGGCATACATGTCGATCAATGCAGTGCCAAGCATAGCTAGAAGTGGGGAGGGGTCTGCAGCTAGAGGAGCTTACAGGTGCAAGGAGCTACAGAATCTTGGTAGGTGGAGGAGCTTGCAGGTCGAGTGCAGGAGGAAAAGAAGGGTTATGGGAGTGGATGAGATTTCACACGAGTAGAGGCTAGCAGTCTCTGACCGCAGGCCACGTCGGCGGGTTGTAACACCACTTGCGGCCTAGGAGTCGTGACGCAGCATATAGCAGGAAGAAGGGAAGGGTTATGGGGGCGGATGAGTTTGCAAAGTAGAGGCGAGTAGCTTCTATAATCGTAGGCCACTTCAGGTTGTAACGCCACTTGCAGCCTAGGGGTCGTGACCCTACCACTCGACCTAGCTCATTGTTAAGCATGGTTTGTTTCCTAGCCACAGTGTTCGGAAAAATGTGTCTCAGCTTAATATCGTGCCGTTTTGAATTCCATAAATGCTAATTGAGAGCAAGGGGAAAAGGAGAAAATTTGCACCAAAATAGAGAAAAATAGTTTAAAAACCCAAAAAATGACCTAATTTTCCAAAATTTTCTCTTGACAAAATCAAGAAAATGAAAAATGATGTCTAAACTTTGAGGCAAGGTCCAGGTGGAGAAATTCTGGGAGTAGAGATAGAGATGGCGCTAGAAGAAGCAAGCGATGCATGCCTTCATGGGGCACCCTGCACAGGTCAGATGATGGCGGGCCAGGTGCTACAGCCTACATGGGGCGCCTTGCAATGGTCAGATGATGGCGGGCCAGGTGCTGCAGCCTACACACTTGAATGAGGACTGGGTGGTGGGCAAACGGGTGGATAAACGGACCATATGATAGATCGTAGGAGCGGGAGCAGGTGATAGAGAGGGAAGAGCATTGAAAATGAGAGAGAGAGAGAGAGAGAGAGAGAGAGAGAGAGAGAGAGAGAGAGAGACCATGATGCATTTGTGCACGGTACATTCAAACCACATCAAAAATGGCCAATAGGCGGTGTCTCTCTCTCTTTCTCCGTGCCCACCTGTCATCATATTCAGAGGGGTCTCTCTCTCTCTCTTTGGCGGAGCCGAAAGGTATAATACTCTCTCTCTCTCTCATAGTGTTTGGGAAGAAGTCTCTCTCTCTCTCTCTCTCTCTCTCTCTCTCTCTCTCTCTCTCTACGCGAGCACCGAGATGTAGAGAACACACTCGGCTATTTCCTATGCAGGCCGTAGGGTCACCGGACTAAGCAGCTTCAGCCACGTGGCGGGGAGGGGGGGGGAGCCGTAATTCCCTCCCCCTTTATCCTTAGTATAGTGATTGCGTCTAGAGAGACACCCTCACTTTACATTCACTAAGAACAACTCAAAGCTTCTTGGCCCTACCCAAATTGGACATATCCCGCAATTAGTGCATTCCAAGAGACGATGTCCCAACGTTATGAAGCTCCTCAAGCACTTTTCATACTTTATGAACTGCACTCCATTTGGCATACATGTCGATCAATGCAGTGCCAAGCATAGCTGGAAGTGGGGAGGGGTCTGCAGAGCTAGAGGAGGTTACAGGTGCAAGGAGATACAGAATCTTGGTTGGTGGAGGAGCTTGCAGGTCGAGTGCAGGAGGAAAAGAAGGGTTATGGGAGTGGATGAGATTTCACATGAGTAGAGGCTAGCAGTCTCTGACCGCAGGCCACGTCGGCCGGTTGTAACGCCACTTGCGGCCTAAGAGTCGTGACCCAACATATAACAGGAGGAAGGGAAGGGTTATGGGGGCGGATGAGTTTGCAAAGTAGAGGCGAGTAGCTTCTCTGATCGTAGGCCACGTCAGGTTGTAACGCCTGTAGCCTAGGGGTCATGACCCTACCACTCGACCTAGCTCATTGTTAAGCATGGTTTGTTGCCTAGCCACCGTGTTCGGAAAAACGTGTCTTAGCTTAATATTGTGCCGTTTTCAATTCCATAAATGCTGATTGAGAGCAAGGGGAAAATCCACCCCAAAATAGAGAAAAATAGTTTAAAGACCCAAAAAATGACCTAATTTTCCAAAAATTTCTCTTGACAAAATCAAGAAAATGAAAAATGCTACCTAAACTTCGAAGCAAGGGCCGGTTGGAGAAATTCTGAGAGTAGAGCTAGAGATGGCGCTGGAAGAAGCTAGCGATACATGCCATTCATGGGGCACCCTACACAGGTCAGATGATGGCGGGCCAGGTGCTGCAGCCTACACACTCGAATGAGGACTGGGTGGTGGGCAAACGGGTGGATGAATGGACCACATGATAGATTGTGGGAGCGGGAGCAGGTGATAGAGAGGAAGAGCATTGAAAATGAGAGAGAGAGAGAGAGAGAGAGAGAGAGAGAGAGAGAGAGAGAGCAGGATGCATTTGTGCATGGTACATTCAAACCATATCGAAAATGGCCAATAGGCGGCGTCTCTCTCTCTTTCTTCGTGTCCACCTTCCATCAAATTCAGAGGGGTCGCTCTCTCTCTCTCAGGCAGAGCCAGAAGGCATAATACTCTCTCTCTCTCTCACAATGTTTGGGAAGAAGCGTCTCTCTCACACACTCTCTCTCTCTCTCTCTCTCTCTCTCTACGCGAGCATCGAGCTGCAAAGAACACACTCGGCGATTTTCTATTTAGGCCGCAAGGTCGCCGAACTAAGCAGCTTCAACCACATGGCGGGGGGGGGGGGGGGGGGGGAAGCCGAAATTTCCTCCCCCTTATTCCTTAGTATAGATTATAAAGAGTATAGATATATATATATGTGTGTATGTGTGTCTATAGAATTTATTAGAATTATGAAAGGTGAAGCTTCACTTTAACATTCTAAAACAATAGAATCCAAGAAAAGTCGAGACATAAGAGGATGTGAAATGAAAGTGAAATAAAAAGATCCATTTACTATTTTAAAATTGAAATAATATTTAAAGTAAGTCTCAGCTATCGTTGAAAACATTGAAAGTATCGCTAACCCAACTCTCCTCTAAAGCTTCTTTTAGAAAGCCAAAAATCATAGTGTATATAATCTGATGGTGATGAAAAGACTAAAGTGTAAACAAAGGTTATATATATTACAGTTAATGTGATAGTGAAACTTTTGATGGTGACATTTACTCCACCACTCCTCTATGGTCTTCTTAGGCCAAGAAGGAATTAAGCAGTGTATAACCGACATGAGAAGACTTGAGAAAGACTCGAGGGGAGTAGTGTGTAAGAGGTGGGACTCCACGAGACAAGGTAACTATTTTTTAGTGACTCCCCTCCCTTCAAATAAATTTTTCTCAAAGAGGTAAAACTAGCATTACCCTTTCTCTTCTTTTTTTCCCCCCATAAAAGTAAGAGAGAGTTATATTAGATAGAGAACGAAATTACAAAAATCAGTCCAGTAACAAAATGATGGGGAAAAGCTACATGTCTTTGAGCTTGGTTACAAGGGGCATAATACCGATTACATTTAACATGGGGAGAGCCTAAATATAGTCTATGGCATGCTGGGGAGCTCATTGAGCAGATCTTCAAGGTGTTGCATTAGTCTGACACTTGTGGAGTATTTCCTGCCATGTGATTCTATCTTCACTTTGCATTCTTCCATCATCCTTTCTAGATGATCCACCGAGCCATCGATCAATATCTCCTAAAGTTTGATAATGTTGGCCATGTTGTAGTATCCTCTATAGTCCATCAACACTTTGAAGTTAGCCTTATAGATTCTGCATTGCTCAACCTTGAGTTGATTGACCTACAGGTTCACATGAGAGAGTAGTCTTTTCAGACCAGGGGTCTGGTAAGTACTATCAAAAAGCCTTTTGTTCTTGTCAATCCAAATAACCCAAAAAAACTCAGCTCTGATTTTATTCCATAAAATAGTGAAGATTCGCACATTGTCCCCTAGTATTAATTGCTTCCAGCTGAGGGTGAATCCCAATGCTTTTATCAAGGGGCCAATAATATTTTTACTGAACTAACACTCCAAAAACAAATGGGGAATGTCTTCAGAATGGTGGTGGCACAGCGAGTGAAGTTTTCATCCTTGATACCTGCTTTGCTGAGTTTCTGACTTGTGGCAAGGGCCTTATGAAGGACAAGCCAAAGAATTACTGGGTGTTTTGGCAATATGCCAGGGTTCCATAATGTTTGGAATCTGAACTTCCATTGTCTTCTATCAACGGATACATTCCACCTTCGATTAAGAGTGACATGGATAGCTCTTTCAAGGAAGGAAGTAGCATTAGGGGGAATCGATCTTGGTACCTGCCTTCCAGTAGAGGGCCTTAGGGGAGGGATTGCCTTTGCAGGACAAACTCCAGAGCAGTTCTTTAGGAAAATGAGTTATTCTTGTTTGGATGAGTTGAATCTCCCAAGGTTGAAGAGGTGATTTGTTAAGAAGCTCAGTGGTGGCCATCCACCTATGTTCTGACATGGTCTAGATGTCAGCCCATCTGCTGATTCCTTTATTGTGGATTCTAAGGGCAGTTCGAGTATGTCCTCTTTCAATGGGCTGTATTGGTGGGAGTGACCACCAAATGGAGTCAATGGCTCTAAGGGGCCAGCTCTGTTTAGAGGCCCAGTTTATTTTGATCAGTGGGACGGTATTTCTCCCACGCCCCCCATAGTGATTTGGTCAGGTCCGATCCTTCGGGAGAGATGAGGAATTGGCCGAAGAAGATGGTTATCCAAGGAAGTTTGCCCATTCCTCCTCAGGTTGAGCTAAGGCCCGAATGACAGATCTGGCAGCCAGCTTATCAGCCAAACGCTCTATGCTTATCACCCCGAGGCCTCCTAGTTCCTTGGGTAGGCAGCAAGTGGGCCAGTTGACTTTGGCTAGACCTTTCTTGTGAGGATCTCCAGCCCATAGAAAGTTTTTACAGGCTTTTGTAATGTCTTTCATATGTTGATCGGGTGGTCTCTAGCAGGAGAGGAAGAAAAGAAGGTATGATCTCTATTGTGTGCCTTGAGCTTCCTTCGTCTTCTCCTAGCAGTGTGCTTTTCTCTGCAACCCTAATTCCAACAATTGGTATCAGAGCAGGTTGCGTCCTCCCGGGCTTAGTCGCCAGCTGCTCTAGCACACGCCTGCTCACTTTCTCCAATTTCAGTGAGCTTTGGCAAGCGTTCACAGATCGACAAAAATTTCGGGACAGCTCATAGCGCTAAATCTGCTCAGATTTTTTATTCGGGCTCATTTCGGCCTCCGTTTCCACTACAAGCAGTACTGCACAAGCTATTTTGTCATTTTGTGCAAAATTTTTGTCAATGCCGTTTTCTGGATCACAGGTGCCTCATAGTCTTCTACGGTTTGTGCTATATAGCACGTGTTCTACCCGCTCCGTTTCTCCTATTTTTGGGCAGTTTTCACATCAGGTGCAACATTTACCATGGCTGACAACAACACAGATGTGTTTGAGATGTTTGCTGCTGAGGACAGGTTGGATGGGTACAACTACCCTATGTGGGCTTATATGATGCAACATGTTCTTGTGTCAAAGGGTGTCTGGAACATTGTGCAGGGCATTGATGTACGTCCTGGTTCTAAGGATGTAGGCAATGTTGAGGATGTTGCAAGTCTTGCTGCAAGGATTGTTGCTATTAGAGTTGTTTTGCCTACGATAGAACAAGCTCGTTGGGATGTAAAGGATGCGCAGGCTCATGCATTGATTGCATTGTCTGTGAAGCGCGCCATTGTTCCTCACATCCGTTCAGCGAAATCTGCAAAACAGGCTTGGGATATTTTGGCTGGTCTTTATGCAAGTCGCAATGAAGCTAAAATTGCTTTGCTACGTAAAGAGCTAGAGTCAAAGATTATGCATGAGGAAGATGATATGGACACATTCCTTGCTGGTGTCAAGGATATCAATGAGCAACTTATTTCTGCAGGTGAAGTCATTTCAGACACTTCTTGATGCCTTACCAGATTCTTACAAGAATTTTTCTAGTACTTGGACACTCTGAAGTTGTCAAGTTTGATGCATTATACACATTGCTGTTGCAAGAGTCACTTTCCAAAAAAAACAGAACTAGGCAGTGTGCAGTTGAACAGGATTTTATTGCTTCTCAAAGAAAGGGTGGTAACATCAATGCAGCCACTTCTTATGGTTCTGTAATTCGTCTGGAAATTTTGGTGATAAGGGCAAAAAGAAGATGCGTTGCCATTATTGTAAAGCTAATGATCACTTGATCAAGTCGTGTCCTAAGTTGAAGGCCAAAGTGGCTAAGAAGAAAGAGGGTGGTTCCATTGCAAATGTTGGTTCCACTACAAATGCAGCCATTGTTGAGTCTTCTGGGAAAGGAGACTGTGATGCTGATGTTGATGCAGAATGGGCTTTTAGCATAGAGTGCACTTACAATCCTATTGTGCACGATGCATGCTTGTCAGTTGCTACAGATTCACATGTGTGGTATTTCAACAGTGGTGCTACAAAGCACATTACCTCACATCGTGAACTGTTCACCTCTCTCGAGTCTGTCCCTCATGGGAATTCAGTCACTTGTGCCAACAATGCCTCTTATCCGGTTCAGGGAGTTGGAAAGATCGTGCTTACTGCTGCAAATGGCAGTTCCTTCATACTTGTTGATGCACTTTATGTACCTGGGATCAAGAAGAATCTTTTGTCTGTATCTGCACTTGCTAGACTTGGACTTGTAGTCAAATTTGTGAAGCACAGATGTACAATTCATGATCTCAGTTTTGGTGATGAAATCGTTGCATCTAGCCTTTTGTGCCATGGGCTATATAAGCTCAGTTTGTATGACAAGTGTGGACAAAATTTTGCAAATGCTGTTGCAGATTCAAGGGCTTTTTCAGATGCAAAACTTTGGCATGCACGTTTTGGTCATCTGAATTTTCCCAGTTTGCTGCGTTTGCAGAAATCTGATATGGTTGCTTCTTTGCCGCCTCTTGAAGCACCTATCAAACATGTTTGCGAAGGCTGTATTTTGGGTAAGATGCAGCGTTCTAAGTTTCCAAAGGATGGTTCAATTTGGGCCACATGCAGGTTATAGCTTGTGCATAGTGATGTTTGTGGGCCCATGCAAACTCCATCCTTGGGCAATTACCTGTACTTCGTGACTTTCATGGATGATTACTCCAGGCATGCATGGGTATTTCCGCTTAAAGCGAAGTCCGAAGTTTTTATGTGCTTCAAACAATTTCTGGCTATGGCTGAAAATGTCTCGAAATGTACTATGGGCACCCTCCGTTCCGATCGAGGGGGGGAGTATATGTCTCATGAATTTAATGCATTTCTGGCTAGTCGTGGGATAATACACCAACATACAGTGCCTTATACACCTCAGCAAAATGGTGTTGCTGAGAGGAAAAACAGGTCACTTACGGAAATGGCATGATGTATGGTCAAAAGTCAAGCTTTGCCGCATTCTTTTTGGCTTGAGGCCATCATGTGTGCCACTTATGTACTAAACAGGTGTCCTACGAGAGCTTTGCAATCTATTACTCCATATGGTTTCTGAAAATGTTACATATCAGCCTATTACTGATGCAGATGTACATGATGTACTTGATGAGAAAAGGGCTGAAAATGAGCAGGCTAGAGGTATGCCAAAATGGCCGGTGCACACTTTGCGTGACAGTAAATTGGATACACCTTTGTCTAGTCGTATTCGTTCAGGCTCTCAGCATGCATCTTATGCATCAGATTGTTATGCTTTGGCTGTGTCTAGCTTCCATGATGTTGAGGAGCCTCTATCTTTTGATGAAGCACAAAATTCAGAAAATTGGATGGCTGCCATGCAATCAGAATACGATGCACTTATAGAAAATGATACATGGACTTTATGTGATTTTCCTCTTGGCAAAAAGGCCATTGGTACGAAGTGGGTTTACAAGTTGAAACGCAAGCCAGATGGTGAGATTGATCGCCATAAGGCTCGACTTGTTGCAAAGGGTTATGCACAGCAAAAAGGCATAGATTATGAAGATACTTTTGCTCTCACTTGTCGTATAACTACTGTGCATTTTCTATGTGCATTGGAAGCTCATTTTGGTTGGGATGTACATCACAGACATTGTTACTGCTTTCTTGAATGGTGACATATTTGAGGAAGTTTATGTAACGCAACCTTGCGGTTTTGTCATAAAAGGACAAGAGGACAAAGTGTGCAGACGTAAGAAGGCTTTGTATGGGTTGAAGCAATCTCCTCGTGCTTGGTATGAGAAAGCTGACACACATTTGGTCAAACGAGGCTTTCGTAACAGTCCAACAGAAAGCACATTGTATGTAAAGCATGAGGGTGATGTACTTCTCATTGTGGTTCTTTATATCGATGATTTGTTGATCACTGGACCAAATGAGAGACATATTGCTGAATTTAAGGCTGATTTGAATGCTACTTTCAAGATGAAAGATTTGGGGCTGTTGCATCATTACTTGGGTATATAGTTTAAGCAGTGTGATGGTGGTATTGCCTTGTGTCAGAAAAGTTACATAGAGACATTACTATGTAAGTTTGGACTTGAGGATTGCAAACCTATTGCCACTCCCATGGAAATAGATTTGAAGTTGAGTCTACATGATGCTGGCGATCTTGCTGATGTCACTCTTTACCAAACTGCTATTGGTTGCCTCATTTATGTATGCAACACGAGGCCAGATATTCAGTTTGCAGTCTCACAGGTCAACAGATTTATGCAAAGCCCAGGGTCTAAGCATTGGCAGGCTGTCAAGAGGATTTTCCGCTACCTTAGTGGAACTTTACATCTTGGCTTGTTTTATCCCAAGGGGGGATCATTGCCGCCAGTCTTACATGCTTTTTCGGACTCAGATTGGGCTGGTTGTTTTGACATGCAACTGTGCATAAGCGGTTTTTGTTTCATGCTTGGCAGCTCATGTATATCATGGTTGAGCAAGAAGCAACCTACTGTGGCCACTTCAAGTTGTGAGGCCGAGTACAGGGCAGTCTTCATAGCTACGATTGAGTGTGTATGGCTCAGCCGCCTTATGGATGATTTGGGTGTTGGACAAGACACTGCCAACACTATCTACACTGACAGTCAGAGCGCATTGGTAGTTGCAAGGAACCCAGTTTTTCATACTCGCACAAAGCACATTGAGGTGCATTACCACTATGTCAAGGAGAGGCTCTCAACAGGAGGGATCAGCTTGGCTTATGTGCCAACACAGGACAACCTTGCAGATCTTTTCACAAAGGCATTGTCTCGTGAGAAGCTTGAAGCTTTCCGCAAAGCTTTGGGCTTACTCCCCTTTGTGGACTGATCATGTCCTCAGGGCATGGCACTTCCCTTTACTCATGTGCCAGCTCTCGTTCACCGCATCACTCCAGGGGGGATTTGTTACCATATACATGTGGTAGTGATGTGTGTGAACACACATCACTACCACCTCGGTGGTCCTAGTGTGTGAACACACTAGGACCACCGGGGCATTTTTTCCCTCTTTAGGAGGTTTTCTCCCTCGAGCATTGTATATACGCCCATCACTGTTGGGCTATCCATCTTTCCATTGCATACTAAGTAACACACTCTCTATTGTGTGCCTTGAGCTTCCTTCGTCTTCTCCAAGCTGTGTGCGTTTCTCTGCAACCCTAATTCCAACAATAGATGCTTGAAACCCTACCCATCTATTGAGTTTACTGGAAAATCTTTCCTTGATCCATTGCCATCTTTGCCCCAAAGTGACATTAAACCCCATGGGAATGCCTAGCATCCTAAACATGACTCCTTCTTCAATTAGTTTACACCCTTGGGTGAGCATCCAATCTGGAATAGGGGAGATGGAAGCCCTAAATTTTGTTTTTTCATGGTTGATTTTGGATCCTGAGGCGATGCAAAAAGTGTTGAGACATTCCGAGAAGTTTTCCAATGACTTGCTGTCGTTGTGGAGAAGAGCATTGGTGTCATCTGCAAACTGAGAGAGGCATTGATGTTTCCCATTAGGAGTATCCACTCCTCTGATGAGTCCTTTAGCCTTTCCGTCTTTAATTAGCCAGTTAAGAGCATCAACTGCCACAACAAACAAGAGAGGTGCCAGCGGGCACCCTTGCCTAGCTGATCTTGATAGGGTAAAAGGCTTAGAAATGGCATTGCTGATAGCAATCCTTGCCAGCGCATTGCCCATGAGGGTTTTCACAAATCTTACCAAGTTTGGCCCAAACCCCATCATGTGAAGGCTTTAGGTAATGAAGGTCCATTCCAACCGGTCATAGGCCTTGTCAAAATCCACCTTAACAAATACAAAGTCCTGCCCTATGCCTCAATGTGCTCAATCCCTTCCCATAAAGAAATTACTACTTCAAGGATTCTTCCTCCCTTGATGAACCCTTTCTGCTCCTTGCATATCTAGGTCATGAGGGCGGGTGCGATCCTCTGGGATATAGCCTTTGCAAAAATTTTGTAGGCTGAGGTCAACATAGTAAGGGGATGCCAGTTAGTCAAATTTTCCCGGGGACCTCGCTTGTGCAGCAATTTGATGATCCCTATATTTATAGAGGTTGGTAGAGCTTGGAACTTGACTGATTCTTCCCAGACCAGTAAGAGCATTGGGGCTAGAGTGTCCCTGAAAGTGATGAAAAATTCTGAGGGGAGCCCGTCTTGCCTAGGTGTTTTCCTGGTTTTAAGGGAGTCAATGGCCCTTTTAATCTCTTCTTGGGCGAGGTTGGAATCGAGCTATTTGCCTACTCCTGGGGGGATCACCGGTTGTTTGCACTTCCAAATAGAGTTCCTGGCTGTTAAGGTAGAGTCATCAAGAATCTCTAGAGGGCTGAATAGATTGGAGAAGTAGTCACATGTGAGTTGAAGATTTTCCTCCTGGGTGGTGGCAATGCCTACATTGAAAGTGATAGGGGGATGATCTCTCTTTGGTGTTTTTTCCTAAGGCTCTTGAATATTTCTTTGGTGGGTTTGTCGACTCTACGTGCCCACCAATCTCTAAAGAAGGAGGCTACGTGAAGGAGAGTGAGGTCCTCCTCTGCCCTTAGTTGATTCCTGAGTGTCGTTATCTTGGATTGGGCAGTCAGGTCCCATTTGGTGTCGGATTCCAACTACGCCAGCTCGTTGTAGATAGTATCTTTTCTCCTTTTCCTGATTAAAGACACCAATTTTTTGAAGTGCTCTGAGTAGACTGGGTACGTTTTACTGCATTGACCCAGGCTTTGGCAGGAGTAAGGCCTTTGGAAAATTCCTGGATCCAAATAGATTTGATTTGTCCCTGAAATTCAGGGAGCTTGAATAGATTAGGGTCGGTGTGGAACCAATGATTTCTGATCTTAGTGGATTTGTCGTCAAGGGTTATAAGAAGGGGGTAGTGGTCTGAGACACAAGAGGTGAAGTTAGGCTTGGCTTTAAGCCTATTGAAGTCTCTAGCAAGGGGGAGGCTAATGTAGCACCGATCTAGTCTTGCTTTTCTAGCTAGGTCGCCCCTCGAGTAGTTCTGCTAAGTGAACTCACCTGGGTTGCCTATATCCCAGAGGTCGTGATTTGAGATGAGGGAAGCCCATGCCATTTTCTCGGTTGGGGAGATAACGCTACCTTGATTCCTGAATCTGTCTTCGTGGTTTTCCACCATATTGAAGTCACCAAGGAGGATGGTTGGTCCTTCAAGAAGAGAGAGTTCCTTCCATATCTTTGTGCGATTGGCCACCGAGCCAGCAACATAAATTGAGATGAGTGTGGCTCGTATGGGTTCGATGACTTGGACTGCTACCCAGTGGTCCCATATGGCCAGTCGGTCTTCCTTGACTTGCCAGTGCAAGGGAAGCCCCAAAGCTGCTCCACTTGATCCGTTGGGGTGGTTAGAGACCCACCATTTGTGGGTTTTGGAGATAGTCTCCAATTGTTACAACAACTCGCTGCCTGTAGTCTTTAGTTCTTGAAGGCCAATCACCTCTGTTGGGCAATTGAGGAGCCAGTTCTTCACTTTTTTTGACTTGTGAGGGTTTGTGAGCCCCTTGATGTTCCATGAAAAAATTCTCATTTATTGGCTCTTCGATCCCTCCTGTTCTTGTTCTGAGTATCCTTGGGAGAGTGCTGGGTGACAGCCAGGTGGGTCCTTTTGTTGTCCTTTTGGACCACCATGGGAGAGGGGCCGACCTTATCCTTTGGTGGAGGGGTAGGGGGGACATTTTCTTTGTTAGATGTCTCTCCATTATTGGATTTGTTCAATGGACATCTCGTTGTCCAAAGCTTGGACTTGGTGCTCCAGCCTTACAGATGGGTCATCATCTTCCTCCGAGTCGGGACATGACGATTCTGCCACCTTAGAGTCTTCCCACTCAGGGAGGGAGGCCAACAGAGCATAACAGCTGGGTTGCCTATGAGGGGGTTTTGGTCCAGTGGTTCTGAGGGTCGGCTGTTTCGGCCTGCCGGGGTATTCCGTGGGTTGGAAGGTGTGTTAGTGGGCTGGGGACCATTGTTATGGTGGGGATGGGCTTGAGGTTGGGGGACGGGCTTGGCCTTTGGACTAGGTTTTTTAATGGGGCAGTCCCTTACAAAATGCCCTTTTGTGCCACAGTGGAAACATGCATTGGGTAGATACTTATCGATGACTTGTTGCTTGAATGTTTCACCATCATCGACATTGATGGTGATGGCATGGGGTAACTCATCCGAGACATTCATTTCAATCAGAGCCTGTGGGTGCCAGGAGGGGATGTAGTCACCTCTTGGTCTCCCTCCTAAAACACGTCCTAGGGCATACCCTATAACCCTGAGGTGGTTGTGATAGTGCAGAGGGAGATTCGAGAATTCCACCCACACTGGGAAGTGAGTTAACGCATCACACTCGGGGTTGTAATCTTTCTTCCATTTGAACATGAAAAGAGGGGATGTTCTAATGAGCCATTGGCCAGAGCTAAGAACCCTAAATGCCATTTCCACAGTCTTGAAGATAAACGCATATTGATTCTTAGGCAGAGCCTGCACAGTTTCGACTTCAACGCCTATGGGTCCCCATTGATTTCTAATCCAACCCTTAAGGACCTCTACTGGTGGTCTAGGACCAACAATCATACCAATCAGTGCATGCCCTTCTAGATCGGAATGAGCTCTTTGAATTTGAGCAGAAGGCAGTAAGACAATAGGCTTACCTCCTGCATCTTTTTGATGTTGTCCTTGAGCAGTGTCTCCGCAGCCTCCCTCGTGATGACTCTGGGAAGGTCCGGGGTTATTTTCCTGGGGAGGGCACTAAGAGCTAGACTGATTGTGAGTTGGGAGATCCTCGAAAGGGGGCGGTTGAGAAAAGAACCCTGTGCCATGTCGAAGGACCCTCACCTCCTCGAGCCGTGCTGTGACGTCTCTGGGGAGGACATTAAGAGCCTGATGGAACAGAGCTTCAGGGGACAGGTGCAGAGAGTGCAGAGGGGATGAAACAGCCGAGTTATTGTGGTTGAGCGACTGGTGAGGGAGAAACCCCGAGTGCCATGCGTTGGGGGGTGAGGTTGAGAGAGCTTGCATGGCGGGGAGTGGGGGGGCTGAGATGACCTCTCGCCCCCGATGAGCAAGGAGATCGGGAGAGGTAGATACGCCTGACAAACTATCCCGTCGCCATAGCTAGGGCTAGGGCAAGAGGGAGCCACCCCTTCCCTTCTTGTGTGTGAGCGTGATAACATTTCAATCACAGTCCCATCATGTCTTGTCTAACCATTGTCCACTCATGTGGAAGTCCCCTCTAACAAACATGAGAAGACTAGTCTAAGAGCATGCCCTAAGAACAATCACAAAGAAGAGATGGGTTGAGAGAGAGGATTTTATAATCATGTCCTTCCGTTAATCTTTTCAACTTTCTAAAACAAGCCTTTATTAGTGAAGAAGTGACTTAAGCATACTTTCATAACCTCCATACAAGTTTGAATCTCAACACCCTTTGACACAGGGTATTAGCCTAAATGCCAAAGGTTGCCCACAAAGGTTGAAGCACATGGATCTCGAGGCGAAGGAACGGTGCTAAAATAAGTCAATGGTTGACGATCTGAGACTCAGACCCAGCACTTCGAGGATGGAAGCCTGGTGAGCTAACCACGCAGGTACGTATGGTTTGTTGAAACCTATGTGAGTTGAGGGAAATATAAAGTTACCCCCCATGTCTTTGTTTACTTTTCGTGTTTTTGTTTACTTTTTTGCATCCAACGTCCTCACGCATCTTTGTTTTTGTGCCCGAGCTTCTTCGTTGTCAATCCCGTTGCCTGCACTTTGAAAGATTCCGTGCCAAATAGTGTCAAGGCAAGGTGAAGGTTAGGATTTCACTTATTTGGGGCATTCCACTTTTTTCAACACTAGGATAAAGGTGCTAGATAAAAGATGGGTTCCCTCTTTTGGAGCCCGTCATCCCCCAAAAGATTTGATTGAAGCGCACAACTTTAGGGATAGCTTCAAGCGGGTAACTCAAGCCTTGCTGGCAACATTTACTGTAAACTCCCCCTCGGAGGCGTTCCGTTTGGCACTCGTTTCTGTTTGTGAAGAAGTCTTCAATCTTCATCTACTAACATAATATGGCGGAAGGGGGAGCCTTTTACACGTGTCGCAATCTGCGACCTGAAGGCTAAAGTCCAAAACAAAAACAAGCCCCTTTGCACGCGATAAAGAGGGAGAGAGGGGGAGAGAGAGAGGCTGCCGAAGGCGGCCGGCCGTACTAGTAAGACCTAAGGTAGAGGGGCCAATAGAGTGGCCATCTACTAACATAATATGGCGGAAGGGGAGCCTTTTACACGTGTCGCAATCTGCTATCTGAAGGCTAAAGTCCAAAAAAAAAACAAGCCCCTTTGCACGCGATAAAGAGGGAGAGAGGGGGAGAGAGAGAGGCCGCCGAAGGCGGCCTGCCATACTAGTCGTCAATACAGGGATTTCGATTAGGTCCCTCTAAACGATTCAGCAGAGCCTTCACAATCCCTACCAAATTTTGGCATCTCTAAACCGCCTCCCAGGTTTAAATACTCACAACCTAAGTGGGCCCCAAGGTAGCATGCCATTCACACCATGATCTTTTTTTTTTGTCAAATGCACAATTGTTACTAAAGAAATGTATTAAAAACAAAAAAATTACAAGGAAAGTCATAATGCCACCGAGCCATGGCATCGACCAACAACCAAATTCCAAAAAGCGACATACATCAACTGATAAAGGGCTCTACCCTGAATTGAGAGTGCAATTGTTATGGGAGCCACCCAAAGCAAAGGAGAACACAAAGCCGATATTGGCTTGGGGTTTCCACCAAGGAGATAGCCCTGCCACAATGACCTCCTTGACCTAGCCAATGCGAGGGAATATAACGTCGAAGAGAAAACCAATGAGTAACCATGCCCTCTAAGAAACTAGTCATCGACACACCATCAACAAGGGAAACATGGCCAATCACCTAAAGATCCATGCAGGCCCTCAACACCCCAACAGGGAGTAGTGAAAAATAGTGAAGCCGTCATCGACACAAGTCACATAGAGCAAGTCCACCACAAAAGAAACTTGCTCCAATAGTGAGACCACGAAGATGCAAGCCGATGACGATGAAGCAGTCTAGCATCCCTTCTCCAGACTCTTGCAAGCCTTGCCTACAAGACTGCACATTGCATCGCAAATAGGAGTGGAAGACGGGAGAGTGGAACCCCCCAAACGAAATAAAGTGTGCCTGCTCCCCCCCACCCCCACCCCCACCCCCACCCCCAACAAGCTCTGTCCGAAGCCCTCCAACTCCCACTAAGCCTGCCATAAGTGGATGTTCCCTACACAAGGCAGAAGGCCCCCGAGGCACCTAGGATTCAAAAATATAAAGCCCGAGACTGAACTCCAGAGGCAAGGGATTTGCCAAGCTAGGGCTCCCCCTCCTGAGAACACCCTTGTAGCGGAGGCCTCTTGACACCAAAAACTTTTGGCTTTTTACTTGGTGAGCCCAAGGTTCTTTTTGCAGTATTTGAACGTAGAAGCTACCACGTGGCATTAGATTTAAATTTTTAAAAAACATCACTCTAATGAAAAGCTCTAAAAAAAACTCCGCGTGAAAAGCTGCCAAGTGAATTAAATAAAAAAACCAGTCTCATTGCTCTCGTACAGAAGCAGCTCGGAGCTTCAAATCGGTCTTCTTTTGCAGTGAAGTTTCAATACCTAATCGGCCTTCTTTTGCAGTGAAGCCTACTTGCGCCTCCTAATCGGCCTTCTTTTGTAGTGCAGCCTACTTGTGCCTTCCCTACATAATGATTATGGCAGCTTTGTGTGCAACAAGACCCAGTGGCGAGTTGAACAGTATGTCCAGCTTCAACTACCTCACTCAACTCTTTTCGACAGACACAACTAGTTATGACAAGGTCGATAGATAAATGAAATGGACACTCCTGTTGCCTCCCTTCTGTATTATTGTTGGTTGCTTTGTCATCGGAACGGCAACAACAAGGCTTAGCAACATTCTATTTACAGTCCATTATCAATTCAAGATACCAACCACAAATCAACAGTATCCTCTCTCTATTCATCATGAGACCGATGAGTGATATTTGGACATAGAAGAGGCAGATATTATAATTATAGAGACGAGCTATCCATGTCAACCCAAACGACTTTTGACCTTATAGTAAGACAAAAATGTCAATGTAACAACCAATAAATTGGCAGATCCCTTCAACAACAAATGTGTTCTTTTGCTCGGTGATCTTGCCCAACTATCCCCAGTTTGTAGTCACGCACGGGAGCTTTGTAACACATGCCATATCACAAGCTCGGTCCAGTGGCTACATGTAGCTTTGTATAAGATGTCATGCTCTATAAGACATGCAACGGACCCTGAATTGCTTCAATTCTTCACCATTTTGCGTGAAAGAAAACCAGTTGTAGATAATAAATGTCCTTGAAAATATTGACTTGACAATCGATGCGGCAAACGATGCAACATGCATTGTCGATGCCATAACACAGAATGTGAAGTTACATGTATCATTGTCCTCATTCATTGTACTGGGAATAACTACAAAAGAAGAAAGGCAACACACAAACAACTATAAAAGAAGAAAGGCAAAACACACCCAAAATCCACCTTCAAAAATACGAACCAACGTGTTGTGCTAGCAACCATTCAATGAAAAATTTCATCTTTAATACAACCTCGCTTGGATATAATCTCAACTGTAACCACTCCTATAATCTCTAATAATTGATCCCATAAACATTAGAGCATTTTTCGAGTGTATATCCCTTTCACGCAATGCCGCCCTGCCCAAATTAGTCTTGCTTTTGTTCCCTTTAGTCATGCTAGCTTCTTAAAAGTCAATTTGCATATTTCATGTTATATAGCAAGGCCCACCACTGAAGACTACTTAAAACAAGCCGTACTAAAGAAGGGAGTTAAGCATACATTTGTCGCTTTTGATATTTTAAAAGAGTACTTTTATTTGAGAGCCTCACTAGTCACACGGTCCATTTCATGAAATTGTTTTAGAATGGCAAAGTGACCTTTCAATGAAATTTGTTTTGACATTTTAGTTTATAAATAAGTACTTTCTTTTATAAAATCTACCCTATCTATATGTCGCCTGTCATACTTCATTTGAGCGATGGCGAGCTAGAGAGAAAACTAGTGCAACAAGGGCGAGCGTAAAGCCTTGGTAAATGCAAGCAAGTGGCACCGGCGGGCTTAAGATTTGCGGTCTGTTCAGCACAAAGCTGCACCCTTGCTGATGGTGAAAGCAAGAGGCGTTAGAGCACAAGAAGACGTAGAAATTTTCTCATGTAGGAAAACAGAATCTTTTTTAGTGTTTTTCATACGATGCATAACATCATGAGCTTCTGCTCTAGAGGCACCACATACCTAGCTAGGTACGATTGGGGGCAGGGGACCACCGGCCCCCCCACCGGACAGATGGTCCCTTGCCCCCAATCGTACCTAGCTAGGTATGCAATGCCTCCCTCATAGAAGCTCATGATGTTGAGGAAAGTCACAATGTGGGAATTATTGTGAGAATTTGTCCAAAACTTCTTGTGGGGGAGCGTGCCATTGCTCAAGGCACCATTGCACCGTAGATACAAGCTCACAAGATTGCTTTGGCCACACTCTTTGAAGCTACGTGCATGGATCGCGATCCTTCGCACAGATCGCGATCCATTGCCTTTGAGCTTGGACTTCGGGCGAGTAAGGACTTTGATTCCACTGCTCTACGCGGGAGTTGAGGCCGCTGCTTTGCACTCGTGCTAGAGCATCAACTGGTTTGATCACAAGAGGGGCGGCTGACACTGATTGTGATATATCCTTGCCTCGGGTGAAAAAAGGGGAAGGGGGGAGGGGGGGGCTTTTATAAAGCCTTGGCTCCTTGGTGCTTAGGCTTTGGGCGCCATTCCCGCCTAACCTAATAGACATTCTCTCGGTTTGATGAAGAATTCCACACCCAAGACGTAGTATGTTGAGGCGGTTATCGAAAAAAATGGGCAGACTACAGCTCCGCTAATCGACAATGACAATGAATCTAGAGCTGGCACTTCTTGTCCCGAGGAGGCAACCAACAACGGGAGCTCCCTAAGTAGCTTCAATGGGATAAACAAAGAAGATCTCAAAGTGGGCAAAACGCAAGTGAAGAAAGAGCTAGCCGAGATCGTGAATGCCTTGACTCTTAACAAGAGGACGCTCGAGGAAGGTGCCAAAGGAGCTAAATTGTAGCAAGCCTTGAAAAAGATGCTTCCACCGAGGATAGAAGTGGAAGATGCACTCACCATGGCTGTCCCACTAGCCCTTATAAAAAAAGAGCTAGCAGAGGTAGCCGGCTTCACTTTGGTGTTCGGTTTTTTGGGTAGAGTGTCTGTCAAAGCCGAACTAATCAATTGGTTGTATAGTCTGAGTATTCTGAATGAGGGTGTATCCGTGAAATTTTCCCAATACCTCGCAAAAGAATTTTTCTTAGTGCAATTTAGTGACGCATACACGGTGGCTAAAGTTTTAGCCCCATTGTACTTCAATTGGGCACCGGTCTGCATGCTACCTTGGGATCCCTCTTTTGAATCCACTGATGCATTCAAGGATAAATGCCGGGTGTGGGTGAAATTTGTTAACCTCCCGGTTTGGCTTAGGAGCAACTTAAAGGAATTAATAACAACGCTTGGGACTCCCCTATTTGTTCTAGCCTGTAAGGCAACATGTACCTTAGCTCATAAAGTGTGCACCGGTCTGCATGTTCTCTTGAAATCCCACTTTTGAATCTAGTGATGCATTCGAGGATACGTGCCAAATGTGGGTGAAATTTGTTAACCCCCCGGTTGGCTTAGGAGTAGCTTGAAGGAATTGACAACATTGCTTGGGACTCCCCTGCAACCTATTTGTTCCAACCTGTAAGGCAACATGTACCTGAACTCATAAAGTGTGCATCTGTTGGGACGTTAGAAAACCCCAACCCAAGAACATGGTGGTGAATGTGGGAGTCGGCTTAAAAGTCGGCCCCCTCAACTTTGGCACCTTCTTTGGTGCATGTTTTAAGTGTAATAAATTTGGGTACTTTGCTAGGACTTGCTCCACTACTTCAACCATGACAACATGCCCTATTGTCGGGGACAAAAATGTGCCTCCAATACCCCAAATAATTACTGATTCAAGGAATCCACTTAAAAAGAATAATGATAAATCAATGAAACACAAGAACCTTTGAGAAAATAAAGGAGCCATTCCAAGGCACCCTAGCAATGGTAAGGTAGCCCCCCGTTATCGTTTCTCGTCCATTGCCCAACAAAAACCGGCCACCCCAATGGTGCAAAAAAATTGTACTGACATCCACCTATGGAAAGAAGGATGAAGGGTGGCAACATGTTGCTAACATTTCATGCAAGAGATTCAAATCCCAGGGGAGGATAGTAGGATAGCTGAAAGAAGTCCCACAAGACATCCGCAAAACCCCCTTCATCTACGACAACATCTTTGAGGTGCTGCACGATGCCAAACTGATGAACTCATGAAAACTGAGCTGTCAAGCGCTCAAATTGTGAATGAGAAAGCACCAATGGAGGAAGACAATCGAAAAGAGGGCTCGAAAGAGGAGTTCCTTGAAGTGGACGAGTTTGTACCCCTGTCTCAATAATGGAAGTGTTGTCCATCGAGTTGTGGAACGTGAAAGGTTTGAAAATACGAAAGAAGAGTTCCCTCTTCTGGGAGGAAGTCAGAAAGGGCAAGGAGATGCCATTTGGATGCTTGTAGCAAAATAAAACAAGCATTTGGGAAGAAGCTAGTGTTCTATGGAGAAGGCATTACTGATAGGGACCTAGAGCCCAAGTTGGTCTTAAATCATTCTTTAGAGAGAGCTCTTGGACACAAGGTCAAGTGGGCAGATTAGTCGATAACCATTATAAACATATATGGCCCATGCACTGTGAAAGAAAGAGCCTAATTATGGGAGCACCTTAAAGAACTTAGTATTGATGGGGAGTGGCTTATGATTGGAGACTTCAATATGGTGGAGAAGAGCAAAGACAGAACATGTTCCTCTAGCATGCTAGTTGGCTCTGAAAAATCTAAATGGCTTAGACTCTATGAGAAGTGGGCATTGGTGGACCTGAGGGAGGTTGGCTCATGGAGCAGCATGCCAAGCTTCATGTACACTAGGCTTCAATATATACAGGTGGCTTCCAAACTAGATAGACGCTACTACTCTTAGCAAGACGACTGTATTTTGTCGTTGTTGCTGGATATGAAAGTGGTTACTGCCTCAACATATGTCAAATCACTTTCTAGTTTCCACTAAACTCAAAAAAGCCAAAGAAAAAGGTCAACACCCTAAAGGGGCTAAAAAATTGCTCCCAACGGGTGCACATCTCTTCAAAGACCCCCTACTAAAAGGCTTGGCCAAAAAAGATTTGTGCAGGCTTGGAAAAGAGATCTATGCGGGTAACCCTAAAGCCTGGGACTCATTTACCATGAACATTTAGAAAGCATTAAAAACTACATGACCTGGGTTAAATAAATAGCAAGAAGAACGTCGTATGCAATTGGAAGTCAAAGTTGAATGGCTTACCATCCTTCAGCAGGAAGGAACATCTTCTGAAGTTGAACATAGAAGGTGGTTACATGCCAAAATTGACCTAATTGATCTACAGATGGAAGAGGTCGGAAAAGCCAGACTTCACCTACATCTGAGGCTACTAATCAGGCATACTTTTTGAATGCCTTAAAAGTCAAGAGAGGTTGAAGCCAAGTCCACTCACTAGTGGATAGGGAGGGGAATGAGGTGAAGGACCAAGAAGAAATGGCTAAAATGATGCTTGCTCACCTAAGCCAAATCACAGGGCATCCGGAAAGCCTATTAGCTAAAATAGAGGAAGCAAGGATCAAGATTTTGAGAAGCGTCAAGAAAATAGTGGTGCAATCAAAATCTTACCTCCTCAAGAAGTCCTTTACTGAGAAAGAATGCTTTTTTGCACTTAAGGAGCTCGGCAAAGTAAAATCCATGGGATGGGAAGGACCCTAACTTCTATATATGCCTTAGGGAAGCTCTAGCTAAATTTATAAGCACACACACATTTCCATAAGCTTGTATAATCATTATTGTACACATCTTTTCACTCATCAATAAAGGATTTTAAGAAGGTGTCAAAGTTTATTAGTTGTTTGCTTCTTTGAAAAATCAACAAGATACTTGCTCTACTTTCAATTTTCAATACATAGTATCTTCCCAAGATGCTTCAGTATCTCGAATTCGAATTAGCTTCAAAAGCACCCTTAATCCCTAGGATTTGACCTCAGTACGTAGACCACTAGGCTATTTGCCTTGGCTGCCCTTAGGGCTCCCTTAAGCACTAAAAAAAACAAATTACCCCCCTCCCCCCCCCCCCCTCCTCCTTACCTACACTACCCTACCCCTACCCCCAACCCCCCCCCTTTCTCCTTTCGCTTTTTTTCCCCAGCCTTCCCTTTTCCTTTCTTCCCCCCCCCCCAAACTAATTAATTAATGGTTTGCAAAAAACTCGTTTTGGCTACCTACTTGTGGGCCTATTGTGTAAGGTGTTACTCTTTTACATTTGTTGTTTTTCTATCTCTCCATTTATCTTCCTCTCCAACTAAACCTATCTCCCTCTCCCTTACATTCTTTGATATTATCTCTCTCTCTCTCTCTCTCTCTCTCTCTCCAACCACACATATATCTCTACATAAACCTCTATCTCTATCTTCTACATAGCCTAGCTACCGAATGTAACTAGATCCTTTCCTTTATGCTTCTATTATCTTTTCTTTTTAATAGCGGTCCGTGCATTCCCGCTCGAGCAGATACAAGAGGGCATCTTCGGGCATCACCCAGCCACAATTGAACCCATGACCTAGTTTATAGAGTTCAAATGGTCAACCAACTAGAATAGCTCTCATTGACTATGCTTATATTATCTTAAATTAATAACCCACACAATGCCGGCTTTCACCCTTTCCATTTTTTGTAACCTCTTAGGATTAGTATGTGTTTAAGTCGTAAAATTCACTTCCAAGAGAGGATTGTATTTCTTGTTGGACCTCAAGGACTACAAGAAACTCGTCTCTCTCCACTCCCCATTATTCTACCATTCTTAGATTATTCTAATTCATTATATGTGAACATATCTATTTTGCTCTATAGAGCGAATCTTGCTTGATTTGTCATGAACCAAGAAGAGTTATACAAACTCATTCCAATTGTTAAGCAAAATATATACATCATTGTGCGCACAAAATTAGAGTTTCAAAGAACAATTTGGGGTTTGTTTGGGTGATAAAGGTTAGCCACTATAAATGCATCAGTAAATCTTTTCATCTTACCCTTGATTAGATACAATCTAAGCTTGGATGTTTTCATTTTTGTCTTATTTTGAGAGTTCTATGTGTACATGAGTGGGTAGGAGAGAGACTTCTATGGATATAGTTTAAGTATTCATCACTAAATACCACACTTCATTAAGTGAATCCTTTGCTGCCTCCTCACAAGCTCTCATAGCCAGAGGTCTGGTACCTCCTTGGCAAGCATGCCAACTTGTCGACAACGTTCTCTACATGAGTACATTGGAAATTACTAAGAGCATTGCATGGGAAACTGCATTAACATTGGCGGGCTTTTTGCCTCTATGGTGCACATCTTGTATGGACGCCTGTGGACATGATAAGCTAGAAGCTAATGGTACAAGGAAACAAAACAACAAAAACGAGTAAAATGAGATGGGAAGTGAGAGAAGCGGATCAAAGTAATAAATTATACACACATCTGAGACTAACTCATGTATTAGAAAGGTACAAATATGGGTTTAAAGAGCCAAATTTTAAGGGTGGGCTTGATGTTCACAAATGCATTACAAACAGATGGATGGCGGGGACTGTACCGGGGGTTCGGTATGTCCATCCTACCATATGCACCTTCAAATGCATACTGGTGGGGATCTTATTGTCTGGCATAAAGAACAATATGGAGCAGTTTGGGGCATCGCAAGAATGCAGCAAGGGAATGCTCTGCTTCTCCAATCCCAAGCCTAGTTATTGGAGTACACAGTGTAAGCATTGCATGCGCCACTAGACACCATCAAAACTTGTTTGCAATATGAGAATACTCTGATCACTTAGCCTCATCAAAGAGGGTGGGTGGAGGGCATGCTACAAGGGGTTGGGGCCTTGGTGATGGAAATGTCTATTATGACTTAAAATATTTTGAAGCGGTCATCGAGAAAACAATATATCAACATATAATTTTGCATCTTGTGATTGGGTAATCTGTAATATATATAATGCAACGTAAAGTTTTCAACGTCAAAGAAGGCCTCCACGTGTCTCATTCTTGTGAAAGATGGAACTTTCAACCTTTGAAGTTAAAACAAGGTGAGGAGTCATGAAGGCCTGTTAAAGTGAAGTAGGGGTGAGAGTTTTGGGCAGCAAGTAGAAGATGTAAATCAAAGAAGCTGAGTGCTTGCCACGACTCTTTTGGTTGGGCCATGATGTCAATGGATTTCCCCAACAATGTCAAAAATATACTTTATCTTGAAAATGGTGGCATATCCTCTTTTGTGTTGTAAATTTCCTACTCAAAGATAAAATTTCTCTTTTGTAAAATTATTAGCCCTTAATTTTTAAGGCAAAAGCTTGGTAATTGTAAGCAACAATCCAAGTAAAAATGCTTCTATTTTTTGCGTAGATTCAGGTTAATTGTTTAATTTGGCTTGAAAATAAAGGCTTTGAAAAAGCTTCTTAACAAATAATCAATCTCAATTTGACTGGGTAAGCAATTTCATCATAATTTGATTCACTCTATAGCACCTCAAAAACTCAATAATTAGCACTGGTTAAAGTACCGTAAAGTGTGTTTCTAATCTTTGTCTTATGAAGTCAAACTTGCTAAATCTAATCGTTTTAATTTTACTTTTATCTTAATTTTAGCTCTCTCTCTCTCTCTCTCTCTCTCTCTCTCTCACACACACACACACACACACACACACACACGCACACACGCATGCACACGCACACGCGCACGCACACGCACAACAAAAACGAATAAAAATGACATGTAATTGTAGGTTCAATTTTTCTATTTTTATTGAAACTATCTTTTCATGTGAAACAATGAAATCTTTTTTAATTTTTTAAGTATCTTAATTTCATGGCCTTACATTCTTTGACCATTTCTATTTTTTAAATTTATTATTGATTTTCTAAAACTATCTTTTTCATGTGAAACAATGAAATCTTTTCTAATTTTTAAAGTATTTTACTTTCATGGCCTTACATTCTTTGACCTTTTCTAAAATTTAAATTAATTATTGATTTTCTAAAATAAACCTCAACTACGAAAGAAGTCAAGCATACATTTGATGTCAAGTATTGAATTAATTTTTATAGTTTGTAAAAAATCTTTTCATTTAAGAGTTTCGTATGGATCCTAATGGCTATGCTGGTATTATATTCATCCGATACTCCTCTAGATTCCATTCTTTCATCCCAAATCTAGGACTGAATCGAGATCTCTCTCATTATAAAAGGTGGATGAGGAATTCAAACGCACAACATAAGTATGAAGCAGCTTACACGCAGCTCATGTAGCCAACCCAGCGTGTAGTGGATGTTGCTACTTTAATCGTCCCCCACATATAAAAATAATCCTAAACCTCCTCTGCATTCCCATAGCTGCCAGCTCCCATGCGCGGCTATTATCCTTGCCGAATCGCCTCACATCTCTCCTCTCGCTCATATATTTCTCTGCAAACTTCGACGCCCGACGATGACACCTCCCGTTCAGCTTTGAAACAGATCTTGCGTGATTCTGTCTTTTTTTCACTTTTCCCCAGTCGGATATCCCCTACTGGCTCTAAATTAAAAAAAAAAAGTATTCCTAATTTAAAGATTACCTCAACAACAATCAAAATGATGCACTGGTCTATAGCACGTAGCAACATGCAATGATAAAGCACGTAGATTTGCAACAATATTAGTTGAGAAAGACAGATATATATATATATATATATATATATATATATATATATATATATATATATATATATATATATATATATATATATATATATATATATATATATATATATATATATATATATATATAGAGAGAGAGAGAGAGAGAGAGAGAGAGAGAGAGAGAGAGAGAGAGAGAAGAAAGCACCAAAGGGAAAATAAAGGAGAAGAGAAACACCTCTTCGAATGGACACAAAAAGTCTTTTGACTTTCCACCTTCATATGGTTTTTGACTTTCCACCTTCATGTGTCTTTTCATTTTCTAAACCCACCCTTCACTTGTGTACTTAATATGTTTTGAAAAAAATATTATTTTTTTGAGATTGGGGAGACCTAATGGATCGAATCTTCATAGATCATCTTGTTTGTGTTAATGTACGTGTGTGTGTGTGTATGTGTAGTAGGTATCAATGTATGTGTGTGTGTGTGTGTGTGTGCGCGCTCGTGTGAATATATGTATCTATGTACCCCTATCATTGAGAATGCTATTCAAGTTCCTCACCAATTTAGCTATCATAGTATGATGAGGCCTTTTGCTATAGTTGAATACGTTTCAATAAGTGCCTAGAATCACATGTGAAGTTTTGGCCTTCAGAAGGCCATAGGGGAGTGGGTGGAGAATTGGTGCACTTTTCGCACCGTTGATTAAGAATCATGGATTCGCAACACATGTCAGGTGAGCTTGTTTTATAATGTATATGGGCCTTTTCATCATTTCAACTTGGTCCCTTCTTTTAATGCTCAATTGACTTCCTTGTTTTATAAAGGTTATATTTTCTTTTTGGCCTGCGAAAGCAATGGCCTTAGCGTTGGGTTGGCTTGGGCGTCCTACTGCGTATGGCCTCCACGTGGAGCATAGTGAAGTACAGGCTTTTAAAGCTCTAAAAGTTTCGCACGCAACTCCTGCAGTTGCAGTTCTCCTCATTGCGAGCCTTCACTGTGTCCAAGTTTCGTTTGAGGCTTTGAGCACGTTGGGACTGTGCAACGTCTTGCCACTCTCGAGGTGCACGTGCTCAGTTTTTGCAGCTGTCCACAGGTGACGCGTGCTCCAATAGCTGACGCATTCTCCAGTAGCTACAGTCAATGACCAGACGCTCGAAACTGGCTGGGCGGCTAGGCCTTGGTTGCCACACAGAGAGAGAGAGAGAGAGAGAGAGAGAGAGAGAGAGAGAGAGAGAGAGAGAGAGAGATCATCTCAAGGACGCGTCTGGACTCTGTCCGTAGCTGCCCAGTGCCGCCGTTGTCCCCTCACTTCTCGTGACTTGCAAGTTTGACCGCGTTTAGAGGCGTCTTCTGCATGTCCAGTGCTTGAATGCCAATGCAGTGAAAGTACGTGATGGCTAGCTCGGGTGTCCACAGCGCTTCAATAGAATGCCTATGTGTGTGTGTGTGTGTGTGTGTGTGTGTTTGAGAGAGAGAGAGAGAGAGAGAGAGAGAGAGAGAGAGAGAGAGAGAGATCATCTCAAAGCAGTGTTCGGCAAAAATCATGTTTCTAAGCATACAAATTTCCTTTGCTTCAGTTTGCAAAGAGAAAATTTTAGAAAATTAAGGGGATTTTTTTGGGTTTTTACACTATTTTTCTCTATTTTGGGGTGGAATGTCTCCTTTCCCCCTTGCCCTCAATCGGCATTTTTGGCGCTAAAGCCTTGCTTCAGTTTGCAAAGAGGAAATTTTAGAAAATTAAGGGGATTTTTTTGGGTTTTTACACTATTTTGGGGTGGAATTTCTCCTTTCCCCCTTGCCCTCAACCGGCATTTTTGGCGCTAAAGCCTTAGCGTTGGGTTCGCTTGGGCGTCCTACAACCTATGGCGTCCACGTGGAGGTTGTACTTTGCAGAGCCTTAAAGGCTTAGAGGTACTCGGCGAAGCGACGGTGCTCGGCGACTGCAGTCGATGGGGCTACCCTGCACGTCTTTGATGTGGTGCTTATAGGCGTGCGACAGTAGGTGTCCCTGCAGGTGAACTCGCGAGCCTAAAAGTCGTCTGCAAGTTGTGCAAGCAGTCCAACGTTGCAATAAATGCAGTCAAGAAGAGTGACTAGACTAGACCCGTGCAAGCCGAATTTTGCACGGCATCGCGTGGGAAAAGGAGAAAGTGTTGGGCTTCGGGCTGCGGCGGCTGTAGACGCGCGCATGGCGCAAGGGGAAAAGGAGAAATTCCGCCCGAAAATAGAGAAAAGTAGTGTAAAAACCTAAAAAATTAAGCTAGTTTTCTAAATCTTCCTCTTTCCAAAAATAAGAAAAGGTATTTTGCATGTTTGGGAAAATGGTTTTTCCTGAATACTGCATGCCGTTTTTGATTTCGAAAATGCTATGAATCTCAAAAGAGAGATAGTGTTTCACTGTAGGCATTGTCATGGAAAAATGTGTCTCAACTGATTACCATGCCGTTTTTTATTTCGAAAATCTTGTCAACCTCAAAAGAGAGAAAAATAATGTAAAAACACAAAAAATAGTACCTAATTTTTCAAAATTTCCTCTAGAAAAATTTTGTTAGGGAGAAATGTGTCTTGACCTAATACCATACTGTTTTCAATTTTGAAAATGCTGTCAACCCCAAAAGAGAGAAAAATAGTGTAAAAACCCATCAAAAAATTAGCCTAGTGTTTAGAATTTCTCGGCATTTTTTACATTCAAAATGGTATGGTGTTAACCCGAGGCATATTTTCCCAAAATATTGCTCGGCAATGTCCAGGCTATGGTACGAAAATATTTCAAGAGGAAACTTCAAAAAATTAGACTATTTTTTAAATATTTTAACACTATTTTTGTATACTTTGGGACGGTACTTCTCCTTTTTCCATGCCTTCAATCGGTAGTTTTAAAATTGGAAACGGCACGATATTAAGACGACACACATTTTGCCCAAACACTAGAGACGAATTTCAAAAAATTAGGCTACTTCACAAAATTTCAACACTATTTTTTGTCTATTCTAGGGCAACGTTTTTCCTTTTTCCCAAATACTATCGTGCCCTCGAGCGGCGTTTTCGAAATTGAAACCGGTACACTATTAAGATGACACACAATTTACGACGAGTACTGGTTTTCGAAAATCTTTTTCCCACCAAGTGCTCAGGAAAAATCATTTTCTCGAGCATGAAAATTTCTTTTCGCTGAGTTTCTCAAGGGAAAATTTTAGGCTTGTTCATTCGTTATTTCTATGGTGTTCAACACATGAGTGTGGTGGGAATGCTAGACCACCAACACACACTTGTCCACTAGTTCATTAATCCCTTTGAATTTGATGTCACCTGTTGCATGTGTGTAAATGTGTCAAATCCATTTGATAGATGTGATAGTAGGTTAGCTTTAAGATATAGTGAACCGTTGAGAAAGGCAAGGGAGCTTGTAGTATATAAGTGGGCTTGCTGCTTCAAAAATTAGTTCAAAAATATTCCTCTCCTTTACTTATCCTAAGATGATTGTGACCGTGTGAAGTATTCTTTGTATGAACTTATTCATCCTTTAGCTAAAGCAAGTGTTTTACCTTTTGCTTCTTTTGAACATAGTAAGTAATAATTGTGTGAAGATTATTTACCATCCTCTCTTAATATGGCTGCCTCTTCTTCCTCGCGAAATCCACTCGATGGACATTACGATGGCTACGATGACAACGTTGAACCCATGTGCGATGAATCTAGTGATGTTCGCTCGATGGAGTTTAATAATGGTGACTCAATAGCTTGCTAACTCATAGAAAATCATTGATATATGCTTGGGAATAATGTGACTTTCCTTTTTGTTTTTACAGAGTTACACAAGATAGTGTATCGTGATACAACTGCATCTTTTTTGGGACCCGATAGTGCCCTCGTTCTTGATCGTGTGTCTCCACTCCGCACAAGGAGCGCTTCGAACCTACCTAAGGTTGATGTTTCTTCTTCTCTTGGCGTTGGGCCCAAATCCCTCAAGCGTGTGGAACAAAGTGGGGCAATAGTACGTACACTTTCCAAGACGTGTGAGGCGACAACGGAACTAAGTAAGACTTGCTTGCACCACAAAGATATTGCATTGTTGTATTCAACCCTTACGAGTTTTGTTTTTTGTTGTGGCAGCCAAACCTTTATTGGGGGGACCACCACTTGTAATTGCAAAAAAAGAGAGCGTTGCGGAGGGTGCCAAACTAGAAGCACATATTGGTACTGAGTGTTCCCATGAGAATCTAATTCTCGCTGGTTCATCTTCTCTTGTGCCTTATATTCCCACTAAGATCCCTCTATTGCGCATTGTTGACATCACTGAAACTTGCCTTCGTTTCGCATTTGAGGGGTGCATACTTAATCGATATGGAACCTACAAACAAAGCCCAGAGGTCGCTAAGTATATGCGTTACCTTAAGGTAGACCTAGTTGATCCACTCAACACTGACACCATCACTTGTGCTGTTAGCGATCAATTTATTGAGCAATTCATTGACACCCTTACTATAGGAGACTTTGTCCACATTGAGAATGTAACTGTTAAAAAAAAAACTAAGTCAGATGGTTGCACATCTCTTCATGTACTATTTTTCAATGCTTCCACGGTTGTAGAAAAAACAAAGCCTTTTGAAGTCAGCCTTAGTTTCTACCGAGAGAGCAAAGTGCGTCAATTCCTGGATGAGGCACAGTCCTTACATGCACAAGGCACCCGTACACACTTTGAAACTGTAACTTTTGTTCTTATACAGGGCCATGCTAGCACTTCAAAAGCTGGTCTTTCCCAAGGTGACTTTATTGTTACAGATGGGCCAGTGCCTGAGGACCGTGCCACTGTAAGGCTTGCTTATCTTCGCCCTTCTATAGATTTGCAGCTTTCTAATGCTTTCCCTCTCTTGTCATCGCAGCTTAGCTTCGTGAATGCACGTAAAGACGATTACCACGCTATTTTTCGTGCTTTGGAGACCGATGTGCATCCTATGTTTGTTGCACGAAACATAGGTTCCTTCACAGGTCGAAGCAATACACTCTCAGTCTTGGATATTACTATCCTAGCACACGTCAAAAGCCCTTGTCTCAAGCATCGTTTAGAGGAAGCATATAAGGCTCATATTCTTGATGTTGGCCACAATCAAGAAGTAAGTATTGATCTTGCTTTTCCTTTTTCACCACAATAACTCAACAAAGCTCTAACTTGTCATGCGTCTATACATAGGTAACTGGTACACTGCACTTTGTGAATGTGAACTCAATTTTGGTGGAACGTTTTTGCGGTCAATGCAAATCTACTAAGATTCACCACCAACAAGAGGTGGACTTTTGCTCTATTTGCTCAAAATCTACAACTATTGTTTTGGTGCCCAAGCTTGAAGGAAATATTTTGGCCAACAAAGCTTCCCCAATTGATGTTTCCTTAGCGGGTGACATAGTCGACAAAGTATTGCACTTTGACAAAAACTTTGTTGACTTATATGCTTCTGATGTGCTAGATGCACGTGAGCTACTAGCCTCCCTTGTACGCACTGGGAAATTCACTGTCAACAAATTAGGCCTCATCACATATTTTGTCGAAGAGACAAAGTAGTGCTCCTCTACAACATTGAAACTCCATCACCTCCACACCGAAGAACATCCTTTGTATTATATCGCTTTCATCAATGCTTATCTTGTAAATTCCCATCTCAATATTTCAAAAAAAAAAAATCAAAAAATTACGCTGCTTTATTAAATTTTTACACTTTTTTTTGTCTATTTTGGGGCTACATTTCTTTTTTTTCAATGCCCTCAACCACCACTTTTTAAATTGAAAACGCCACGATATTAAGACAAACTAAGTTAGACAATTGCACATCTCCTTATGTACTATTTTTCAATGCTTGCACGGTCTTAGCAAAAACAAATACTTTTGAAGTCAGCCTTAGTTTCTACCCAAAGAGCAAAGTGCGTCAAATTTTGGATGAGGCATAGTCCTTGCATGCACAAGGCACCCATACACACTTTGCAACTATAGCTTTTGTTGTTATATAGGGCCATGGTAGCACTTCAAAAGCTAGTCTTTCCCGAGGTGATCTTGTTGTTGTGAATCGGCCAAGAGCTGAGGACCGTACCACTGTAAGGCTTACTTATCTTCGCCTTTCTATAGATTTGCAGCTTTCTAATATTATCTCTCTCTTGCCATCACAACTTAGCTTCGTGAATGCACGTAAAGACGATCACAATGCTATTTTTCGTGCTCTATAGACCGATGTGCATGCTATCTTTGTTGCACGAAACATAGGTTCTTTCACAAGTCGAAGCAATACACTCTCAGCCTTAGATATTACTATCCTAGCACACGTCAAAAGTCCTCGTCTCAAGCACCGTTTGGAGGAAGGATATACGGCCCATATTCTTGATGTTGCTCACAATCAAGAAGTAAGTATTGATCTTGCTTTTCCTTTTTCACCGCAATAACTCAAGAAAGCTCTAACTCATCCGGTGCTTATACATAGGTAACTGGCACACTGTACTTTGTGAATGTGAACTCAATTTTTGTGGAACGTTCTTGCGATCAATGCAAATCTACTAAGATTTAGCACCAACAAGAGGTGGACTTTTGCTCTATTTGCTCAAAATCTACAACTATTGTTTTGGTGCCCCAGCTTGAAGGGAAGATTTTGGCTAACCAAGCTTCCCCAATTGATGTTTCCTTAGCGGGTAACATAGTCGGCAATACTTACCTTCGTGAATACACGTAAAGACGATTGCCACACTATTTTTCGTGCTCTGGAGATCGATGTGCATCCTACGTTTGTTGCACAAACATAAGTTCCTTCACAAGTCGAAGCAATACACTCTCAACCTTGGATATTGCTATCCTAGCACACGTCAAAAGTTCTCGTCTCAAGCACCGTTTGGAGAAAGCATATAAGGCCCATATTATTGATGTTGGTCACAATCAAGAACTAAGTATTGATCTTGCTTTTCCTTTTTCACCACAATAACTCAAGAAAGCTCTAACTCATCAGGTGCCTATACATAGATAACTAACACACTCCACTTAGTGAATGTAAACTCAATTTTGGTGGAATGTTCTTGCCGTCAATGCAAATCTACTAAGATTCACCACCAACAAGAGGTGGACTTTTGCTCTATTTGCTCAAAATCTACAACTATTGTTTTGGTGCCCAAGCTTGAAGGAAATATTTTGGCCAACAAAGTTTCCCCAAATGATATTTTCTTAGTGAGTGACATAGTCGACAAAGTATTGCACCTTGGCAAACTTTATTGACTTATATGCTTATGATGTGCTAGATGCACGTGGGCTACTAGTCTCCTTGTTCGTATTGGCAAATTCACTGTCAACAAATTACGCCTCATCACATCTTTTGTAGAAGACACAAAGTAGTGCTCCTCTACAACATTGAAACTCCATCACCTCCACACCAAAGAACACTCTTTATATTATATTGCTTTCATCCATTGCTCATCTTGTAGATTTCCATCTCTGTCTCTTTCTGCCTCTCTCTCTCTCTCTCTCTCTCTCTCTCAGTGTGCGCGTGTTTCATTTACTTATCTTCCTTCCACCCCATACCGTAAGGGGAGGAAAACATGCATGTACATGGCTTTCTCAACCAACCATAATGCATCTTTTGAACAACTCATTCAAAATAATATTGATAGTGCTTTCCTTGCTGATCACCCATGGAATAATAATGTTTTCCTCGCGCTCAATAAAATAATAAAGTCACGCTCGTCATTGCAAAAAATCATCAACATCATGATAGAGGCAGTCAGAGTATCATTGGATGAAACACCAATGATCACACCTTCTCTAGCGCATTTGACTTCCAGTAGACATGATTCATCCATTTTGACCCAAGTATTAAATAGCCACACATCATCTATTAGTATTGCGCTTGATATTATCCATGTGTTCTCTTTTAGATTCAGTATTGCATGTGATGTTTATATTTACGGTGTACCAATAACTTCAATAAAAAACACAACATTCAATAGTGGAACCGATCCAGCGACATTTCAGAAAATCATCATTGTTGATAGAAGTGGCAACCTATTTTTTTACTTGGGGGGCAACCAATCCTCACACAAACGCAAGCCTCGTACCTGGGACAAAAACGAGACAGAGTCGTTGATAGCTTTGATTCTCCAGCAACCAAATGAACTCCCTATCTCCATCGCGAGACAATTTGCTTGCTTAGGTGATGGAACCATCCGAGAAATAGGTGCAATAACATCAAAAATTAAAAAACTTTTAAAAAAATTACACCCCACAACTCCGTCCAACATAAAAATTCAACAAGCCTCCCCATCAGAAAAAGCTATAGAACAGTACACAAAAACAACAAACGATGTTCCTATATATTGATGTTATAAATGTGGACGTTTAATGTTTTTTTCCCACTTAGCTCGAAAAGGGCGTAAGTCGGCACTTGGGAGGTTTAGAAACAATGAGATACACGAAAACTATGTTTGTACTTCATGCGATCGTAGAAGGCAACAACATGGTGCACTACTCACCCAATTGAATTCCATAGGATTTAACCTCCCCTTGGCTACAGTAGAGAAGCTAAATCATTTAGAAAGCCGCCTTGTAAGTCCTAGACTACCTTTCACCAAAATTAGGGAGCTTACATACGATGGTCAATTTGTCTTGCGAGGTAGCGTTGTTAATGTTTTGTCATCCTTGGGGAAAACACAACAAATATTGCCAAGGTTTATTCATGATGAAGCCTCGATAATAGTGGGCATTAAGCGTCGTCTACAGTAAAATCATTGCTACCTTTTTGGCATTGTTCGATCATTGCTTACAATGAAAGCCACTGCTCAACTATTGGAAACATCTTTATACAAGAACAAAAATATTACTCTGAACAGCGAGTGGGTAAGCCATTTCTATAGTCTCCATTGTCCTTTGCCTGATGACTTTGCCGACGACAATCAACCATCAGAAGAAGATGGTCTAGCTACATATGTCATGCTCCATGGAATTGAATCATCACAACAAGTAGTAGATCACAACGACAAAATCTTCTTTGTAGCTCCTGCTGAGGGAAATAATCCTTTGAGTATTTTCAAAGATGAATATTGTGAAGAACTTAGTTTCCCTACTATTTTCTATGGTGAGCCCCGTAAATACCATACACGTGCTAAGCTAAATACCAACACGTGGCCCAATGGGAGCTTATGCATAGTGATAGAAGGTTCTCACTAAATTTAGAGAATCTTTTTTTCAAAACTGTCAAAGTCATGACTCAAAAAATCTTGGGATCCATTTGGATACGTATGCGCAAAGGCAAGCTAAACCAAAATACACTAGTGGCCGCATAGGTTGTTGGAGATACTAACATTGAGAAGGTCTTGTCTTCCCAACTTGGATATCGTGACTTTGAGGCATTGCGAACATCACCTGACTACAAAGAGAAACTAAAAAAAAACGCCTTTGCTATGATTAGACAACTTGGACCACCAACATTCTTCATCACATTTTCTGCGGCTGAGAAACGTTGGAAGCCCCTGATTACAGCACTTACTAAGCTCAACCCCATCACGCGTGCAAGCACACAGACAAAAGCGTCATACATACGAGATTTGGTCCGAGCCGACCCTGTAACAACAGCCCGCTTTTACTTGAACCGATTTAACGGGATGAAGAAATTGCTAACCAAGGATATAACCATATTGGGAAAACTCAAAGATTACTTTTTTGTAACTGAGTTTCAGAGCCGAGGGAGCCAGCATGATCATGGGCTCCTATGGATAGAAAATGCTCCCATCTATGGGAAAGATCCCAATGAAGATGTTGTGGATTTCATTGATAAGTACATAACAACTGACTCCATGCTCCTTCCTGTAGATTTACAAGAAATTCAAACACACAAGCATAGAAAGACTTGCTTCAGAAAACACAACGGATGCCGCTTTGACTTTCCTCGCTACCCAATGCCTTTTACTATGATTTTAGAACCCTACCATTCTCCAGATAACAATATGCAATACAAAAGAAAGAAACACAAACAAATCAAAGATAATCTGCTACTACTAGATTATAAAGCGAATATTACATTCGAACAGTGGCTCCTATCTATGGACCTTCGATTTGACGATTACATCGAAGCTGTATCATCCAGAATCTCATGCCCAACACTTCTGTTGAAAAGAAATATCAAAGATATCTACACAAATAACTTCAATCCAACCATTTCAAAGCTATGGGATGCGAATTCAGATATACAATACATTTTAAATGCACACGGAGCAGCTACCTATTGCACCTCATATATAACAAAATTTGATAACACACTCATCAAAGCAATCAAGGAACAATTTGACTCTTGCATTGAAAACAATGCAACTACATACGATAGACTTCGAAAAATAGGAAACACAATACTAAACACACAGCAAATAAGCTCACAACAAGCAATATATATTGCACTTTCCCTACCTCTCTACAGCGCAACCCGAGAATTTATGTTCATAAACACAAACCCTCCCGACGAGAGAACAATGCTTCTCAAGCGAAAACACCTCCTACAAAACATAGACCCGACCAGCACAAAAATCTTTTACGAGACAAGCATCGAAAAATACTGTACACGTCCTGCCCAGCTCAATGCCATATCATTGGCAGAATTTGCATCCACATACAATACAACAAGGAAGACATACGAAAAACGTACCAAACCAAAGATTATACGATATGTCAAATATAATGCCACAAAAAATCCAGATAATTATTATAGAGAACAATGTCTTTTATTTCTACCATGGATAAATAATGAAACTCAACATCTAACAGATGGACTCACATGGAAAGATGTATACAATCAAAATAAACCTACCATCGATACAAATGAATCCAAATATAACAAAACCACAATACTAAAAGAGAACCTTAACACCAACTCAATAGCCACCAATTCACCTTTGATATCTACAACACTATCTAATATTTCCTCCCATATTCGTGTTGACATCACAGAAGACCTAAATATCCAACACCACCAGCTGCATACACACACTATACCAACCATAAAAATACTACTGCAGCCAAATGATATATATTACAAAAGCATTCTACTACTTAACACACAACAAAGGCTAATATTCGATGATATTATGCTAAGAAAACGTACATTTCCTACAGAACCAATCCATATTTTCCTGACTGGAGGCGCAGGCATAGGAAAAACTTTCACCCTCCTTTTGATTGTCCAAGGACTTCTACGTTTCTACAACCACATATCACATTCCAGCCCAAAAACGACAAAAGCTTTGCTAATGGCATACACAGGCAAGGATGCCTTTAACATTGGTGGAACCACTATCCACTCAGCTCTCCACTTGCCACTGCTCACATCATCTAGCACTTCCCTATCACCTGAGAAACTGAATGAGCTGCGACTGCTTTACCGCGACATGCAGCTCGCCGTTTTCGATGAAGTCTCCTTGATTGGAACCAGCGTCTTCGCTATGGCAGACTCTCGCCTGCGTGCAATAAAAAACAACTACGACCTTCCATTTGGTGGTGTTGACGTTGTCTTATGTGGCGATCTTTGTCAAGCGAGTCCTATGCGCGACTCTTGGAGTTTCTCCAGAAAACATCAGTTGCTCGAAGCTATCTCACCCTCTTTCTGGCATGACCACATAAAGTCTTATGAGTTAACAAGCACCATGAGACAAACTAACAAGACATTCATCGACATACTCAACAGGATACGCATTTCAAAGCACACCAACGAAGACATTTTGTACCTCAATACACATTACATGCGCGCTGTACCTCATCCAGCTATCGTCTCCCACCTTTACTATGCAAACAAAGATAAAGACCTACACAACCAACATATCTTCAACACTACCATAGGGACACCACTATTTATTAAGCATAAGACACAAGGGCCAAAAATTGCAGCAAAACTATTCAAATACCAATAGATCCAAAATTGACAGCAGGTCTTCACACAAAACTTCACTTGAAACCAGGCCTAATTGTAGAACTTTGTGCTGGAAATATTGACATTCTAGATGGCCTAGTCAATGGAGCTGACGGTATATTCAAAGCAATAACACAAACCTCCACGACACAAACCATCTGGATTCACTTTCAAACCACTAAAATAGGCCAAAAAACTAGGTATGAAAACCAACAACTATACATTGCATCAATAGATAGGCAATGGACACCAATCCAAAAAATAACACGTGAGTTTCAAATAGGAAAGAACTTCCTGAACACTATTACTAGAACACAATTCCCCATTCAACCTGCAGTTGCTAGAACCATACACCGTGCACAAGGCTTGACGCTAGACACCTTGGCTTTCGATCCAACCAGCATTCGAAGTCACGGCCTTGTGTACACTGCCCTCTCCCGCGTAAGAGATCCCAACAACCTTTACCTCCTAGCAGAATTAACTTCCAACCATATTAAAGTAGACCAAACAGTTCTAACTGAGTTACACCACCTCAAAACACATGCCACTTGGAAACCTACACAGCTTAACCTCCACTCTTTGCCCAGCAATCACTTGATAATACAATCTCTTAACATTGTGTCCCTAAAGAAACACTACCACAACCTTATGCATGATAATATCTTAATGGCCTCCCACATTCTTTGTCTCCAAGAAACAAAACTACGACATCCCGACATAGTGGCCATAAACGGTTACACACATACTCAAACAACTGGCCCCATGGGAGTATCCCTCTTCACATCAAACAAAAACATACATCTACAACACCACAACATCATTTCTACATAATCCACCAATAACCCTCATAACATTGTACCGCAGACCCTCAACTCCACTTCGTTTGCTCCTGCAAACATTGACCACACTACTCACACCTCACCTCCAACACACCCCTACCATTTTACTCGGTGACTTCAACATCAATGCTAAATACCAAACACCTGAATACCTTGCACTTTCTAACCTTCTCTCCACACACAACATGACACAACATATAACCCAAACCACAACAATCTACAATTCAACTTTGGATCACATTTGGACTATAAATTCCTTCACTAACATAACAACAGGCACTAACTTTTCGTTCTGGTCAGACCACTCCATTATTTACTTACTACTCCCACTAAACTCCAAAAACGCATTCCAATCCTCCCCTCCTCCTACATCCTAAAATCACCTCCACAAATCATTCGATTAGCAGGCTCCCGTGATCCATCACCTTGTTATAATGTAAATGGTTCTTTCCATCATTTTAATTTGGTCTCTTCATTTAATGCTCACTTGACTTTTAATTTTTTTATTATCTTTGTTTAGTTTATAAGTTTTATAAAGATTATATTTTCTTTTTATAGTGTAAGTGTCTCTTTTCATCATTGTAATTTGGTCCTTTTATTTAATTCTCACTTGATTTTTTAAAAACCTTTGTTTAGTTTATACATGGGTCTCTTCGTTTAAGGATCTAATGATTTTTTCATCAACTTTTTGATTTAAAACATACTTTTTTTCTTGTAATTTTTTTTCATTTACAGACAATTTCTAACTTAAAGATTATAAATTATCCTTAAATGAAAGAATTTTTTCACAATTAAGATTTTTTTTTTCAAATTTTGGTTTTGATATGCAAATATTGCCTTATTACTTTAGTGCACGTATTATTATTAGGGATTAGCTTTAGAATTTTTTCACACAACTAAGGTTTTTTTTTGAAACTCTTTGTTTTGGTATGTAAATGTCACCTTGTTACTTTAGTGCATGCATTATTATTAGGGATTAAGTTTAAACATTTTCAATATTCATTTGTATCCTAAAGATATTATGGATTTTTATCATTTAATAGCATACATCATTTTATTGTGTAGTTTGTTTTATTTATATATTTATACAAGAATTGGATCAATTCTTAAACTCTCACTAATATTTTATATGCTTTATGTTTTCATGAAATCAACTAATATAACACTCATATATAAGGGCAAAAGGAAAAGCGAAGATTTTTGGTGCAATTTCTTTATCATTGAATTGAATTATTGTTGGATGTTCTCCATCTGGCATTTGAACGTTTTTGAATTTAAATGTGCGCATATGAGAGTGCCCCTCCACTCCTCTCACTTCATTGGAGTCGAGGTAACTCTCTCTCTCTCTCTCTCTCTCTCTCTCTCTCTCTTCTGTAGACCACCGTAAATCTTCACCTTGTTTTGTGTCTTAATATAAAATGATATTGTCTATTCTAGACACATAATCACAAATGTCGTATATGTTATGAAGAACCTCGCTTAAACAAGATAAAATGTTCACATTGATATTTTAAAACAAAAAAACAATAAAATAAACAAACCCATTGACAAACTACAACAAAATATTATTTTAATGCTTTCATGCAAAAAAATCAACAAAATAATAAAACAATTTATGAAATAGACGTGTATGAAGCCCTTAAATGACTCTTTTACAAATTAAAAATATTGATATTTTTTTTCAAAAAAGTCAATACTTCTCACCGTGGAATTGAACTTCTATGAATGCACTCCTTAATCTCGTGTACTTGATAACCTTTGTGAGCGGTCCAATAAAATCAATCCTCTTTTTATTATGAAGGTGCATATTTCTCTACTTTGAGGTGTCCTCTCTTTATTGTGAAGGTTCATATTTCTCTACTTTGAGGTGGACATCCTTTTAACTTTTAATTTAAAGGGCAACCTTTGTTTCCATTTTCTTTCAGCAAGGACCCCATGCTCTTAGCAAAATCGTTGGACTGAACTCTTGCCTTGTGAGCTCATGTGACACTTGTCACCTACTAGCATCGTGGGATGTTCTCCTTGCATGATAGGTATCGACACTTTCTATTTTGTAAATGAACAAAAAAGGGAAAATCTTTCAAGATTCCCCCTAATCAAAGGGTTTTTTAAAATCGTTGTCACCCAATTAAAAGGTCCACCCTAACCCTAGCTCTAGTTATAATAAGGTATTTGTACAATTTGGACTCTTGACTTGTAGTAGCTACTATTCACAGGAAAAACCTTTATCCCAACTATACACAAAATTTCCCTTTAAGCCAATCCCTACGCAAAAATATTGCAAACTAAACTAGGATTTTAGTTGTATCTACACTATTTTCTTGCAAAACCAATTGGAATTTTTTCCTTTCACTCTCCTCTCAATTGGCCAACTCAAGAGTAGAGACACACATTTTTCAAAATTTCATGCTCTTGGTCTATTGTAGTAATATGGTGACATGCCCTCACTCAAAAAAACTCAAATAATCCTCTGAGAAAGCATAGTGGATTGCATTAAGAGAGAGGTATTACTTCACATCCTCATCCTCTAGCTAAGATTTTTGACTGCTTTTATGAGATTCCATCTTTGACATACATGTCAACCAAATCGTTTCCAAGTACATGTTTTGAACAACCTCTAAAATAGAAATTTTTCATGTCTTTGGTGGATTGACCCACATTTTGCAAACATACCAAGGAAAAGGATTTGAAAACAAAATGTCTTTTCTTAACAATCCTTCGCTACAAGTCTAGCCATGAATTTTTTACCCATGTAAATTTCTTACATATTGCCACATAAGCTCTAGTTGTAAAGTGTAGGCAATTACATCTTAAGAGAGGTAGTGAATTGGGATACATGGTCTAAGGCTCTCTTGTTGAATGTAAACTTCCTTGTCATGCACATGTTGGTACATGCTTGGAAAAACTTCATTGAGATCCCTTTGTGCTTTTGTAAGGATAGAACATTTGACAAGCATGGGTTCTCCTCACAACAATGTCATTAAGGATACTTTGCACATTGTCAATGGAACACACCAGTGAATCCCCCGTGCTTTCATTTTAGATAGAAATGTTTATAAATTTTGTACTATTGTATTTTTTGGGGCCATACCTTGTGCTATGTTTGCATAATTTTTGGTCTTGTTAACATTATATGAATGCAATGGTAGAATATTGAGCATTGCTTTTCACACTCAGTAAGCTAGTAACCCTAAGCAATAAGCTAGTTGACCTACCCAATTTTCTAATAGTAGTTTAACCAGCATGAATGGTACTTTGTATGTTGATTATGCTAGCCAGTAGACATGCTTTTGTGTATCCTAGTCAGCATACATGCTAATTATGCTATGTATGGTAGTTAGCAGAGTCTATAGCATAGGGGGTATGGTGGCTAGCATACTATGTTTAGTTAGCATACCCACTTATGTTATTTAGCATACCTAATTATGTTGGTTAGCATAAATGCTACTATGTATGCTAGTTAGCATAGTGGCTACGGTAGCCAACGTACCCAATTAACCTAGTTACTATACCCAGTTATGCTAGTTAGCATACATGCTAGTTATTCTATGTATGATTGTTAGCATAGTCTATATGCTAGTTAGCATACCCAGTTACTGGTTGTTATAAACACCAAAGCCATGCCTACACAATGTGCACAAGACACACAGAACCAACTTTATGATAACATTGCAATATTTGTAGCAAGAGATATATTGAAAATCCAATGGCTACAACTCAAAAGCTAACTTAGGGCATACTATTATGGATTGCTTCATAGCTTTCTAGGGTGATTGTGTACAGTGCCTTCTCCTTGGGATGTGCTCCATAGGTATTTTGATACATCGCACTAGATGTGAAAGTAGGTGGACAATGGGCTGCTCATGGTCTAGCTTGAAGGTGTATGCATCCAATTGCTTGTAATACAGTTGTTGCACAACATAGAACCTTTGTCAATTACATTGCTCCATTCATCGATGTACCCCTACTCCACCTTCTCCTTTGTTACAACACACTTGACAAGGTATAAGTCCACATTCTCAGCATTGTTGAAGCATCTCAATTTACAGCAAAAGTGTTGCCAACACATAGAGCGCTACTCAACACATTATGATGACCTTCGTATGTGAAGCCATCGTCGAAACTTCATCTGTTGTCTAAGAATCCACCCAAACCTCATCAGGTAATGGAAACATAATATGATAATCCTAAGCCTGCACATGAGATTTACTGATGCAGCAATTACACCTTCCGTGCATGCCTGCATCACAAAAGCATGCCAAGTTTCTTATTGCAAGGATATTTGGATCATGTGGGTTGTTGTTAGTAACAAAGCCAAGAAAAGAGCATCAAAGGGATACCACTCTCATTTTTATCCCAATTGATTGTATTAAACCCCTTTCTATTAATGAGAAATCCTCCAAAGTACAAAACTGTTGTAATATTATTGATTGTCAAAAGGGGCCAAGGGCTTCCAAATTTGTAACTTTGTGCATTTCTTAAGCCTTGTTATTGAGCCCAATTAGCCAGGAATCCATTTTTTAAATGTCATAAAATATAATATCTAACTTTATCTATGATTTTCTCATATTAAATTGATCATTTAATATGGGAAGATAAAAGGGGAACAAGAGTTAGGATATAGATATGTGCTTCTAGACCTATTTCAATAGGAGACCAAAAGGAGAAATGGTTGCATCTCAATAGGAGTCCAAAAGGAGGCGGTCTACTAAAGAGAAATGTGCAATAAATGCTTCTAGATTTACCTCAGCAAGGGACCAAGAGGAGATATGGATACATCTCAATAGGGGTCCAAAAGGAGGTAGTCTATCAAAGAGCAACGTGCATCTAATGGAGCTTAAAATACCTTAGGGTTAGCTTCATTAAGGACCTCCAAAGGTTAGTGTCAAAAAGTGACCTTAGGCATGCTAGGGCTGACCTTGAGGTGGGAATCCTACCCAATCATGAGGTGCTTGTCATGCTTGCTAACTAAAGTGCTTAAAGTGTTTGTGGGAACCTTGCCCAATCTTGAGGTGCTTCTCATGCTTAAATGACTAAGGTTTTTGAAGTTTTCAATTCAAACATGATCTCTCAAGAAGAGGCATAAACAATATATATGCTTAAATGACTAAGGTGCTTGAAGTGTTCAATTCAAACATGATATCTTAAGAAGCATAAAAGAAACATGTCAAGATCCTCCCCATGTGGCCCTCATGATGTACTTGAATCCTATTGGATAGGCTTTAAAGGGGTCCAATGAGAATTTAGATGCATAAAAATAAATAATTAAGTTCTGTCTCTCAAAGAGGAAAAAAAGGACACATGTCCAAATGATATAGTTAAATAATACAAAAGAGAGAGAGAGAGAGAGAGAGAGAGAGAGAGAGAGAGAGAGAGAGAGAGGGGGGGGGGTACACACACACACACACACACACACACACACACACAAACTCATTGTGTGAAGTGCAAAGTGCAAGAGCTCCATCTCCTTCTCCAATCTTGTTGAGAAGTTGAGAGCCTACACCAACACTCTTGGCTATGGAATGCAAATCCAACCAAGAGCCATGCTTCAATGCTTAATCTTTCCATCTTCTTCATCTTCATTACTATGCTATTATGCTATGCTAAGCAAGACAAGTGATGATAAGCGAGGAGCTATTTCTTTCTCCTATGAATGATTCTTCTTCCTCTTCCATACCCTCATTCCCCGCTAGTTCTCTCCGGAGACGTTTGAAGGTGTTTGAGGCCTTGGGGCTGAGGCTTGGGATAATGCTTTTTGCAAAATTTATGTTATGCTCATGATGCATGAAGCTTTCCATCTTCATTGCATCACCTAGGTCACAAGGAACACAAAGATTGTATTGTACCAAGTCTCTCTTGATGGGAGAATCTATAATACAAACGCCTTTTGGAGGGGGGGCCACTGGCTCCAAGTAAATCCGGTCCTCAACTATTGTCATGTTCTCTAATACTCTCTCTCTCTCTCTCGCAAATTATTGTTCATGCCAAGCTAATCAAGTAATATGTTTATGTTGCTACCATCAATTAAGTTCACCCTCTGTGTTCTCAAAGTAATCTCACAAAAATGCTCACTCTAATTCTCTTAATTCCTCTATTCTCAAAGTTCAAAGGCCATTTCCATTACATTGGTATCAGAGCATTTGGTTTTTCTTTTCTTGCTTAAGAAGAGAGGTTCTTAAGTAGCCTATTAATGGTTGATTTTGTTAATTATATTTGGGTAAGTGGGATTGTGATCTATTATCGGTTTTGTTGAGCCCACTATGTGGGATATGGTGCACACATCGGGAGCTTTGGTCTTAATAATGGGGTCTTTTAGACTTGCCGACGGATTTAACATTATTGACCCATAAGAAGTCCTAAAGGAGCTATCCCTCGGCAATTGTGCTATGCTAGACCCACTCCACTACTCTCTATAATTAACCAATTCAAGCCGTGGGTGTAGATACTTAAGTTCTGATTTTCAAAGGCTAAGAGGAGTAGCACCTGAGGTTTTGAATTGCCAAAAAATACACTAAGTAAACACATAAGTATAATTGGCATGGTTGACAAGAACGAAGAGAGTAAAATGAACATTGATAACTTTGATTTTGCACATGAAGGTGCTAATGATGATCCCCCCATGTTTGTTAATTATCTTGTTACTAGGTTTCATCAAGCTATGGGCAACCCTACTTTGCAAGCCGATGTTACCCAACAACTTCGTGCTTATGGGATTTCCCTTCCTCTCCAGGAGGAGAGAGAGTTTAGGAGGCTTCTTGATGAGACTCCCAAAAGAAGACTCTCTCCCATAAGTGAGGAGGAATCCAAAGAACGAGAAAGAAGCAAATCCCTAAGTTCCTCTAAAGATGTGGCTCCACGAAGACAGCAGTCTAGACTGTCACCAACTCCTCCCAAGTGGAAATGGTCAACACACAGTCCTTCTCCTCCTCACTCCAAAAGGGAAGAGAGGAAACAAAGGAAGAAAAGGTCAAGAAAGAGGTCACCCTCTTCTCCTTCTTCTTCACCTTCCTCCTCTTCTGATGAAAGGGGAGGACATCACAAATCATACCCTGCATGGCAAAGATCACAAAAACTCAAGAAGTTCAAAGAGGGAGGAAAGAGTATCTCTTTTATTACCTATGATGGCACCTTTGGTGCCACCAACAAAGTATTCGCCTTCATCCAACAATTTGATGCGGCCTTTGGAGACGAGGACCTAACGGAGTCCTCTAAGATTACGCCATGCAGCTATGCACTTCCAGAAATTTGCTCGTCAATGGTGGGCTAGCCTTCGTGAAAACAACGTAGCCCCAAAGACATGGAAAACTCTACGAGTTTCCATAATGAAGTAATTCCTTACAAGCGATGCCAAGGACAAAGTGCTCACCAAATGGTGAAGCCTTGAAGGTACTCTTCAACAAGTCTATCCACAAATAAGTAGACAGGTTTTGAGATTTACATCTCAAAGCTACAGTCTTTCAAAGGATAGACTTCATGGAACAAAAGGAAAAATTTTGCGCAGGATTACTAGATGAAATGGCCAAGTATGTCAACTCACAATGGCCTAGCACTATCACCGAAGTCATCCACCACACTATGGTTGCTTCAAGGATCAATTTCCAACAAGGGGTGAGAAGAAATTTAAAGCCCATGGAAAACAAAGATTGAAATGAAGCTAAAGGGAAGAGAAATGCTCAAAACTCTTCCCAAGGAAAGACCAACACCAACAACAACAAGGCCAAGTAGAAAGGAGCTTACAAAGGTAAAAATAAGCTCTCTCCCAAAGAATTAGAGGCCTTTTGTAAAGACCATAAATGCTTTAAGTGTGGGGAGTAAGGACATGGTTATCGTTCTTGCCCCAAAAGAAATGTATGCAATGACACTCCTAAAGATTCCATGGTTGAAGCTCCAAAAGAGGATACTCATTGCAAAGGATCATCCCTCTCCTATGCTTGGGGAAAATTAAGGGAGCATGATGCCTTCATCTTGTTTGATCGTGGCTCTACTCACAACTTTATATCAATAGAGTTGGCCACTAAGTTGCGCATTCAAGCTTTCAATATGGGAGATATTGTAACTACCGAGGGAGCTTTCAAGGGATAGAAAACCTCTATTACTCCCTTGATTGGTAAGTTGAGGCTTCATGTCCAAATCTACCAACATGAGGACGTTATCCTAGGGGCACCATGGTTCAATCGCATGGCTGCCAACATGAAGCTCCCTGAAAGGAGAATCTACTTCACCTACACCGAAAAGAGTATGTACATAGATGTTAACGAGTCAGGGAACACCATATACCTGGTAAATACGCTTGCTTTTGATAAGTCAATGAAAAGCTCTATTTTTGCGTATATGATTTTTGTTAGAGAATTTGTAAATGATTCTAATGTTTTCACAAGTAGCAATAAAGGGAATCAAGATGAATTAGAGTTGTCTAATTTCCTAAATGGATTCCAAGATGTTTTCATTGATTACATCCCGAGTGAGCTACCTCCAAAATGAGGGGATGATGACCATGAAATATAGCTTCTACTAGGAAGCTCACCGCCTAATAAACCTCATTATTGAGTTTCACAAGCTCAAAAGGAGGAGATAACCTCCCTATTGAGTTTCACAAGGTCAACAAGAGGAGATCACGAGGAAAGTGCATGAATTGGTGGAAAAAGGGATGGTGAGACCTAGCTGCTCTCCATTCTGTTCACCGGTACTTTTAGTGCAAAAGAAAGATGACACATATCACATGTGTGTCAACTATAGAGAACTAAATAGGATCACTATTAAAAAAAAAAAGATTTCTCGTGCCGCGGGTAGAAGATCTATTTGATAAGTTACAAGTTTTTGCCTAACAAATGCTCCAACAACATTCAAACTCATGATGGACAATAATCTACATATGCTAAGAAGCTTTATTGGTATGTCTGCATACTCACTATAGACACTTCATAGCAAAATTTTCTCAAATAGCATGACCATTACATGACTTAACAAAGAAGAACATTAAGTATTCATGGATTGCTAAGGAGCAAAATGATTTTGACAAGCTCAAAGAGAAGCTTACCTCTCAACCAGTCCTCATGCTTTCGGATCTCTCAAAGCCATTTGAGGTCCAATGTGATGCTTGTGGTGATTGCCTTGGAATAGTCTTGCTTCAAGAAGGGCATGCCATAGCATATGAGAGCCGAAGGCTCAATACGGATGAACGGGTCTTGGGCATTTATGAGAAAGAGCTTTTAGCTGTTCTACATGCCCTTAACACATGGAAGCACTATTTTTTGGGGACTCCATTATGAACAGACCACCAAAGTCCCAAGTACTTCATGACGTAAACCAAGCTCTTCGACAAACAAATGAGGTGGGAAAATTTTCTTTCACAATTTAAATTTCATATTGCGCACATTGCTCGCAAGTACAATCAAGTGGTCAACGCACTTTCACAACAGTCATGGGTAAATGTGGTGTCTATAGCAACTCACAATGATCTATCTTTTATGATTGAGGAGTATGCCACTGACTCAGACCTTAAGTAGGTAATTACAGCCTTTGCATTAGGGAAGAAAAAAGAACCATTCACCTTGAAGGATGGTTATCTTCCAAACGGCAATAGGCTATGTGTAACTCACCCATACAATAAGAAAGTCATGTATGAATCCCATGCTTCTCCTTATGCGAGCAAAGAGGGACTCCATAATCTTCTCTTCGAGGAGTAGAAATGTATTTTTGTTGGTCTACCATGAAAAGTAAACATACAAGAGTATGTTTCAAAATGCATGGTATACAAAAAACTGAAATTTGATTGAGGGAAGCAACTTGGATTGTTTCATTCGACAGGCTTAGCAAGAAAACACACTCTATGCATGTCAAAAAGACTATTAAGGCATTGAGACTGGCTAGTGGTCGGTAAGGGTGTCACCTAAGTAGAAAATAGAGATTTGAGATTGAAAGTAAAAAATTTCACATTCTGCATTGTTTTTCATGTTCAATAGGAGTAGGGTAAGTAAAAAACTACGGGATTGCATCTGATAACATTGAATTGAAGAAAACAAAAAAAATTCCAAGTCTATCTTATGCACACCGAAGATGGAAAGGGGTTTTGAGACTGATATTGGAAAATTGGGCTTGGAAGGTGGTAAACCAACTTGACTAGACTACTATCATTAGGAAAAATATGAACCATCTAGATCCCCTTTGGGATTAAGGTTAATTACAGGCCACAACACTTGCATGCCACAACACAAGAGGTATAGATGATAAGTGGGTGCATGCAGCCACCTGCTATTGGCCCTCACCGTGTGTGAAATCAGGCAAACTTGGATCATCATTGGAAGGAAAGCTCCTTGGCTTCAAGAATCACAAAGACAAGGGGACCGTAGCCATTGTGTAACATGTTTCCTCAATGTCAAGCATGAAATCGCAACAACCACCTCGATTTCTAACGCATTGTAAGTACATGTTTTGAGAATACAAAGCTAGGTGTGACATCACAGTGTAATGTTTTTATGGATTCATACTTAAGATTTGCCATGCATTTATAGTCATATTTCCATCCACATTGGTGGAGGAGCAGCCACTACATAGTCTCTCCGGCACATTCAATGCTATACATGAGGATATTGGAGCAACAAATTTTGCACATCTTTGACCAACCAAACTGGTTCAAAGAAGGATTTTCTTCTAATCTCACTCCTATATTGTGTCCACTTCTACGCAAGAGTTTGAAAAGCTTGAAACCATCACAGTATCTTCCTTATTAAGTATGGCCACAACCAGATTTGTGGTCGGTAGCATCTTTCAAGAAAAAGATGATAATAGATGTCCATAACTCTTTGAAATACTCCAAAGCTTCTAGGTCTGTGGACTTGAGTTGGTGTTTTCTTGTTCATTGTTTTGTGCACATTTTTAAAGAGTTTGGATTTGAGGAGACTACCACAATGCTTGTATGTAAAGATGTTCATTATGAGGAATTAGGAAGGCTTTTAGAAGAGGACTGGGGTTTTGTGGAGGGCATGCACAATGGGGATAGGTACCGTTGTAAGGTTGGAGCTTTAGGTATTGGGATGTGCTATTTAAAATGCCACACCTCCTTGTATATACAATTTCACTATGATCGTTGGATGTGCAAGCTCGGAGTGTGGACTCCCTTATAGAGTATAGATGACGCTATTGCAAGCTTTGACATTGTAGTGAGGATGCCCAACGATGCTTTGGAGGTTGTCCAAGTGAACAAGCATTGGAATCTCAGTAATGTGCGAGAATATTTGGCTATAATGGGTTTTGAGGCCCTTCAACAAGCGCAATTTCGTTTGCAAGTCACAAGGTGAGAATCATTCCACCACATTTTCAATACATCATAGTATCATTGGCTACTTATTGTAATGAATGTCCACAGATTGGGAAGAGAGTGGAAGACAAATTGAAGGTCGGGGAGGATTGGCGCATGGATTAAACTACGCTATTGCTCTTATAGCTTTGTAACTCTTGTAGTTTTGGAAACAATCCCCGATGTAATCAATATGATTTGCTTCAGCAAATTATGACTTTGAATATAGTTTGTCACATAGAGATGAAAGTTCATTTTTGGTAAAAGTACATTTTTTGAAATTGTTGCATAATTCACTCAAACGTTTCACTTTCGCAACACTTGAGCTCCTCCACTCTCTGTCTGCACCCCGGGCTAGACATGGATGTCTCCATAGCTTCTGCATCTACACCCACATCCACCCCTTTGTCACGCTTTGTCCTCTTCCTCGAGGACACCAAATACAAAGGGAGTTGGACCTCCACACCTTGTTTACTCGTCTCCTTGACCTTGATGCCACAATTTTTCTTTGCATGGATGCATTTGCCGAGATTTCAACGTTCATGGAGGAGCACATCATAAAATAATCCCTATCTATGTCCCCACATGCAGGGATCTGGGTGCCTTGAAATCTTTTGCGCTACATACACAAAGGTGATAGCTCATTCTCCAAGCACTTGAGACGGTTCCAAGAAATTTTTTCCAACACACGTCATTTCTTGGACGAGCAAGCCCCAGGGGTGTCAGCACTCAAGAAGCACAAGTTGGGGATATAGTACATTTCTCGGCTGGCAACATTCTTCTTCTTTGTGAGCGAGGAACTTGATTTGGAGGAGCTCTGCCTACCACACCTCCAGGTTGGGTCCTTTATCAAGGACACCAAGGAGTAGGAGGTTGTCCCCATGAACCTTACAGCGGAGAACGGGCACTTTGTCTTGAGTACCCCCGGGGGCTCGAGAAGGTGGTTGAGAAATCCATCATTGTTGTTGGCCCTAGTGACACTCTAGTACCACTACCATTGATGGATGAGGCTATCCCAGAGTAAGAAATCAGCCGCTTCTCCTCAGTGGTAGTGGATGGGGATGAGTATGTGTTTATGTATGACTTGGAGAAAGCATTTGGTCTGCGCATGGATGAATGCTTAAGCGTGCTATGCACCAACACCCAATTTCCCTTAGATAGTGCATTAGATGCCCTTGAAAGAAATCTCTTGCCACTTGGGGACTCTGTTACAGAAACTATTGCAGTTGTGTGTGCAGAGGTCCTACTAGTGGAGCAGTTACACGTGGATGAGGAAGAATTCCAAGCCACACAAGCCAAGGTTGAGGCTGCTGGGATGCCTACTCCATTGCATAACCCCCCCTCTGATGATCCAAATCTTGTAGGTGTGGTGCAAGGGAGCATCGACTTGGGTGGAAAGGGCAACAGGGAGGAGGAGGACAAGGAGCAGGAGATAAACTCTATCCTAATTTCCATGTTAATTTTTTTCCCTTTCATTGTCTTTTTTCTTAACCTTGAATGGTTTATGACAAGACGTCCTGGAGGTTGATCACTTTGCAGCAACGACAATGGTGCAGCCAAAGTTGGTCGACCATGGAAAATGGCATGGGCAAATATGTGCAAGCTAGCAGAAGCATGGCAAAGGGCTAGAGCAGTTATAAAGATCATGGGCAGATAGGTAGCAGCATATATGTATGGCTGATGTGGTTTACAGGCCAAGAAAGGCTCCAAAAGGGGCTAATTTGAGAAGCAGATGAAGAAGATTCAAGGTGTAGTCTCTTGGTGTAGAAATGTAGAGCTTGAAGTGCTGAAGGAGTAGGTCCAGATGGCTCATCAAGCTGAGCTACAGAGCCCAAGATATTTGAGTTTCAAGGTTCAATGCGTTGCAGATCCTTTCCGGACAGGGTGGCTGAGGATAGGTGGCCCAAGTGAACGTCAGTGTATAGGCACGTAGTGCTTGATTTATGGAGCATTCTCGTCTTTTCAGATTACAGATTAGAGTTATGGATTGCTAAATATGACCATTTGAACTTTTGTCGGGGGCCGGGTTGGTGCCCTCTTGGACCGCAAGGGGAGTCATGCCATCTGGAGTTTTTTGGGCCTCAACAGAGTTTGAGAAGGTGATATGTTGTGTATGGAGCTAACAAGAACTGACTGCTCGTCAAACAAAGCGCTGGAGCGGAAAGATATAGCAGTTGGAAATCGGGGTGCAATTGCTTGGAGTTGGTTGCAGGTGAAAGTTCTCACTTTTTGCGGCCTCGGTTTGAGGGCTTCCCAGATTCTGGATGAGGTGGGAGTTATGCGGCTTGGAGCCGGAGATACGGGTTCTCAGTCGGCCTTGACTGCCCGAGAGTCGTGTCATCAGATGATAGTTGGCAGGCAGTGCAAGTTGGGAAACAAAAATGGATTTTTTTGAAGCTTGTAGGGGGTTTTTATGAGAGTTGAAACTTTTCAAAGGCTTGGTGATCCAGGACCACCATGTGGCAGGAAAGATCCCATATGTGCAACTCAGTGCCAGGCATGCGGGGTATAAGAGCCGTAGCGTGAATCCCATTAAGGAAGAGTGAAGGGGAGTGAGCTCCCTTGGTGTGTGGCTATGGAGGATGGCCGAGGCGGAGCCTACGGCTCTGCATGGTGGCGCTCGGGGGCTGAAGACCGGTGGTTTTGGCTATGTTGGTGGCGCGTTGGCACAATCGATGGTTCTCATTGGCAGTCGGCGATGCTGCAGTGAGCACGTAGTGATGATGTGGCAGTAGTCTCGTAAGGGCTCGGTTCCCACGCCCGTTGGGGCCCCAATTGTTTGAAGAGAGGCCCCCCCCCCCCCCCCCCCCCCCCCCCCCCCCCCCCCCAGCGATATCGCTAGTGGCGAGGTGAAGAGAAGGGTCCCGTGAGCGGCAGTAATGAAGCCGAGAGAGAGAGAGAGAGAGAGAGAGAGAGAGAGAGAGAGAGAGAGAGAGAGAGAGAGAGAGAGAGAGAGAGAGAGAGAGAGAGAGAGAGAGAGAGAGAGAGAGAGAGAGAGAGAGAGAGAGAGAGAGAGAGAGAGAGAGAGAGAACCCAAGCCGGACGACCTAGAGGGCATTCCCAAAGGCCAATTCAAAAGGACAGCGAGCGGCCGAGTCGGGCAGATAAAGGACAAAGATGTGTGCACCATGCAATTGTTTCCAAAAGGGAAGTGAACCAAATGCTAGTAATGCAGGGAAACTTCTGAAAAGGTCTCAAGTGAAGTGAACGAGCTAGAGAAGGTCTCATTTTTTCTTTTTTTTTGGGTTTAGCTCCCCCTATAAAAGGATGTAAACGTGATGTTTTAAGGGCTTTTGCCAATGTAAGCTTTGGGGACATTTGATCTTTTTTGTTGTGGTTCGTGCCGACAGGGAATTGGTTGTACAAGGTGTTGTATATGCAAGAAGGCCATTTATTGTTGTCTCTTGGCATCATTCACCCTTCCCCCTTCTCTTCTCTGCATGTGTGCATGTGTTTACGGGTGTGTGTCGGCTTGTGTGCCCCCGTGAGGTTTGTCGTGCAAAGGGAGATAGAGAGAGGTTCTGTGCGTGTGGAAGGCTGTGAATTGAACAGAGCGGAATGATTGGGTCTGTTTGGTGCATTGCAAAGTGTATGTGCGTATGGTCATGTGTAGCAGGCGGTGGTTTGCTTGCGGATAGTGTCAAGTTTTGAGGGTGAACTCTAGTGGATTGGGGCGCTATGTATACCCTGGGCTATAGTGAGGCATTGTGTTGTGTTTTGGGTGTGTTCCCCTTTACCCCTCTCCAACGGGTGGCAGGCGGATGGGCTTTGAACCTCAATCTTCCCTTGCGCATTACCGAGGACAACTCCCCCCTGACGATGTTGCCATTGTACATAATGAATTTACTCCCCAAGGCCATTTTATGATGTGGTTGTTGAAAGCTCTGAGCAAGGTTTGTGTTTGTGCACCATTGCTCAAATTGCACATCTTGTGTTCCTAGTGCGCAGATCCCTTGTATGCACAGCATTTGTCACTGGCTTCTGTGGCAAAGTGCTTGTCCATATAGGGATACATGCTTCCGTTGGCTCAACTGACCCTAAGGTGATAGCAAAGTCCCTCCTGGCTTGGGAGTTGCCTTACGTGCAAGAGAGGCGCCACCAGGAAATGGCCGAGAAAATTATGAGCTCCTCAGATGATGATGTAAAATCAACTTTTTAGAAGTAATAAAATATACTTTGAATTGCCTCTCTGTACGTTCTTTTCAATGTGATCTCTATATCTTGTAAATTGTTGAAATGGGTGACGTGTTTAATAAGTCGTGTCTTTTTTGCTTAAAGCAACAACTCAGCATAAGTGGGATGCACATGATCACTCCCTTCAACTTACCTTCATTCTGGGGACAATACAAAAAAACATATGAGTGAAAAGAAGTGGAATTTATACTGTCATGTTGCATAAAGGTTTGCTTTCACTAAATCTTAACATTTTTTGGTATCATGTGGGGCAAACAAGGCCAAATAATGCAAAAAAAAGGTGGCCACAAGGGCGCGCAGATGGCCCATCCAGCAATTTTGGATAGCTTTCCTACGCGCCCTTGTGGCCACCCTTTGTTTTGCATATTTTGGCAATTGTTGCACTCCAAGACCCTGAAAATAGTGAGATGAATCTAAAATTTAACTTTTCATGCACATTATGATTTCCTTCATCTCAACTTAATAGTTCCCTACACCAAAAGACCAAATCACATTGGCCAATATATCTATAGTGTCATGTTGCATAAACATCTGGTTTCACTAAACATTAACATTTTTGGTCTCCTAGGGGGCAAACAAGGCTAGAAAATGCAAAAAAAAGGGTGGCCACAAGGGCACGTATGTGAGCCATCCAAAACTGTTGGATGGGCCATTTGCGCGCCCTTGTGGACACCCTTTTTTTGCATTATCTGGCCTTGTATGCCGCCCAGGATACCAAAAAAAGTTAATATTTGATTTAAATTTAATTCTTCATGTCCAGAATCACCAAACTCAAAACACATGGATAATCGAGAAAGCCAAATGAATTTGGAGACAATAGACACAACTCTTAATCGTTTTGTCATTGCAAAGTCATCTGATTACAAAGAGAAGGGTGTGCAATACAAAAGGGGACGTGTAATTTTGGCTAATGCTCGAAGTTCTGCCACAATCGGCGTGTAAGCTGCATATCCTTTGGCTGTATTGTCACTCTCTTTGCATGTATGGCACATAGGTTGGTATCTTCCAACACCGAAATGATGTGGGCCTTTGCAGATTCTTGAATAGCCTCCAGCGCCATTGCTTGCATCCTATACTGATTTCCATATCTTTGAAGCACCTCCTTTGCCATGCGAGCAAAGGGGTTGCGTTGAATTAAAAGCTCAGTAGTCTTCTGGTAGTGCCGAATTTCTGAAAATGCCCTTGCTATTTTTTCCGATGCCACTGAGGTCGTCTTGGGGCACTTGCATATTTGCTGGTTGGCGGCATTTAGGCTTCTTGGAAAAATTTGTTTTGCACCTGTTTACATGATTTGGCACTGGATCTGTAGCCTCTTCCCTTGCCTCCTGATCTTGTGTTGTGGGGAGAGCTCCTAGCCACGAGGCAGTGTCTTCCCCCCAATGGGCACCCAGTGTGTGCGCGGTATCTGAGCTCGCTGCCATGGTGGCTATGTCTCTGATTCAATATCTGTATAGACCACCCGAGATCTAGATGGTCCTGCTTGTGATTGGTGGCATGGAGGCTCCTCCCTATCAGACTTTGGTGTTTGCTAGGCCTACTCTTCTCGCCAGCGCTGGGCGCGTTGCTTCACTCTACGTCAAGGTGTTTGTTGTTGTGCATGTGAAGAATATTCTGTCCTCGGTGACTCCTCGGCTCGACTACCATGCCCACTGCTAGAAGCGTGTCTGGAATGGCCAAGTGTTTGCGGTCATTTTCTTGTGCCTTTAAGCCATGGTAGCTTCTTACATCCTTGGAAGGTGTTTCTGTTGGCAGGAGGATGCTCTTTGGCGGTTTGTTAATGCGCGCCATTGGGTATGGTAAGAGCTCACCTGTGCTTAAGAAATGAGTGGTTTATGAGAGCATGCAATATTTATAAGGGCCCATTTTAAAAGGCCCTATTCACACTAATTTTTGAAAAAAAACTATTATTTTTCAAATGGATGCACCAAACTTTATTAAAAAAACATGTTGTTAACAGTTGGACCCTGTGTTCACATGTAGTCACTCGCGCAGAATCCACTTTGACCCTTGTTGCAACATGTTTGGTGGGGCCTTGCGACATTTACCACTTGTTGCTGTGCTCTTGACGACTCCATTTCCGCACTTCCCTAGAAATCTTGGATTGTTGCGCATGCTCCATTGTGAGCTTACGAGCAAATGTTGTGCAAAAAAACCAATTAAACATCTCCTCCAAAAAATTGGATTGCACCATTCCACCATGTCGAGTATTTTTGAAGTACACCCCCCTTGCTCGATAATGGGACTTCTCTATGCCTTGAGTGCTAAAAATCTCAAGCGAACCATATTTATGAATTAAAAATGAACCATGTGCAAACAAGATATATTGTTCTCATGAGAAAACGATCCACATTATTTAATGAAAACAATCCCTTGTAATAAGTTCACTACGTAACATGGCTTACCATGTAATGTGTGATGTTATTTTCACCCCAAGAAAGGGTGAAGACCTTGGTGAAATCCACCAAGGCTTCTTAAATGATTGGGGTTGTTATCTGTTGTGTTGGGTAAGGCCCATAAACTTGGCACATTTTAAACGTGCTTGCGCTTGTTTGCAAGGGTATTGAGACAACTAGTGAGAAGGTTGACTCGATCATCTTGGCATGTTCGACTGCATGCTTCCTGGATGAAATTTCTAGCAACTAATAAGATAAATGTTAGAAAATAGTGTAAAGTAAGAATGTATCATGCAAGTAAAGACCAAATCACGTTATGGTTGTCACTCGTTATTTGCATGCTCCACCCGAATGTGCAAGGGTTCAATGGATGAATATGTACGTTTTGCGTTCCCTTGCACCAAGGGGTGTTTCTTTCAAATATGTAATGGTGTTGGCAAGTTTCATAATGTGGGCATCCTTTTTATGCATTTTTTGTTCAAGAGTTTCAACCCCCTCTCCAAAAAGGCAATACTATCTTGTAATGCCACCATCTTGAGATGAAGAGCTTGACATTCGTGCATCCACATATGCAAAGAAACACCTGCACCCATACACAAACGCTTGCAACATCCTAACAAGCATGTTTCTCCCCTCGCAAGATATTGAAGAAATGTCGAAAGGCTATTAAAGGATGGATGGAAGCGGCTTATAGGATCATAAGGGTACAAATGGCCGTCCACCCAAATATCATCATTCGTCTCACTGGCGACACGGAGTTCTTGTGATGACCTTTGATCACCCTCACATGTGGCCTTCAGTGCAAACTCCATGGGCAAGCGAATATATACGCTTTTGGTGTGTAGAGTAGTACGTGGTGGTGGAAGCAAATAATTTGTGATGTCTGTAAGTACCATGGCAGTTGTTACGTGAGGAAGCAAAGGATGAAAAGATAGAGGGGGAGGGAGAAATATGGGAGGAGAGAAGGGGGGAGGGAGAGATTGGGGAGGAGGAGGAGGAGGGTAGGGGTAGGGAAGGGGAGGAGAGGGAGAGAGGAGGAGCAGAGAACAAAGTATTTTTAATTTTTTGAGGGAAGAGATTTTGAGAAAATGGACTTTCAACAAAGCTTATAGGTAGAAAAAAGGGTCAAAAAATGATTTTTGGATATGTATATATGTTGAGAGAGAGTTTTAAGCCAAAAATTTAAAAAAATGGGTTTTTTGAAAAAAAAGTCAAATTTTGGCTCTTAGTGACCCACGTTTTTGCTCACGTGGCCACACCCCTATACTTCCTTCACTTTCAAAAAAGCTAAAGAGAGAAAGTAACCTCTTAGGTCCACATTCTACATTTGTTTAAAAAAAAGACTAGAAAAACCTACTCAAAACTACCTTCTTCAATGCCCTTGTCTCCTTAACCCTACACAACATTAGCCGTAATCCCTAAAAATTAGGATTCCTTACAAGGCCCATACAAAGTCCATATTTCTCCTAATGTCCTTTGATTTTGGAAACATTTGGATCACTAAGACACTTGGTTAAGCCCAAAATTGAAAAAAAACCGCATACTTAAGAGAAAATCAATAAGGAAAAGTCAAATCTGGCTAAAACTTGAAACTAGGGTGGTGTGGATAAATCCTAAAACTTGTGAGAAAATCAATCTCTGAAGTAAAAAGTGAAAAATGTCAAAATTTGACTGAGTTTTATCTAAAGTGCATCGAAGATAGGAATCTCTCTAGAGAGAGTATTTTGACAAATTTTCAACTCACATGGTTTAGTTAAACCATAATACAGCTCCTAAGCAAGCTACATCAAATTTGGAGCTGTAGAAGGGTACAAACACCAAGAAATTTGGAAAACCAGACTACAAAATCAAAAAGTGTGACAAAACACTAATAAATTGTCCAAACTTTGTGAAACTCATTATACAAGCTTGAAATCACATATAGAAACCAACCCAACTCACATTGGGAAAAAACAAGCTGAAACTGTGAAGGTTTATCTTAGGCGTGGCAAAGATAAATCTTTCAATAGAAAGACAATTTTTTCATTTGGACACCAAGGTTATCTTGGTAAGGTTGTGGGGATCACATCCAAGTCATAAAAGTTGAAATTACCTCCACAGATAGATACAGCCATATTAGGCACGCTTAAGATAGCCATAGAAAATTTTCATAGCTGGGGAACATTGGATGTGTCCATTGCTTGGAAAAAGGGATTTTTAGATATTTTGTGACTTCAGATTGACAATTGTGGAATCACATACCGTTTGAAGTGCTGGTGTGTAAGGAATTACGACTTTGCGGAAAAGAACGACACAAGGAGTGAAAGCACTGTATCTGAAACCAAGGACAATTTTCCATGTTTGAAGTATCTATTCAATTAGGTTGTGTGGACCCATACATGAACTTAAGATCTGTTAGAGTTTTGGGAAACTTGGGTACCTTCGGGGAGAATAGGAGTGGAGCGTCCACAAAAGAGAGTGTAAACCAAGGGAGACCGTTAGAAACTATTGCAGAAGAAGTACCAGACACTTATTTCGACTCAAGCTCCGAGATGTCTTCCTTTTCAACTCAATTCGGAGGTGGGACCTCTCTCAAGTTCAAGCATATCTTGATCTTCTTCAAAACCAACAAGTACGGGGTCCAAATTTACCTGGACCCTAATGAGGAGTTTGTAGTGAAGATAGATGACCATACCGTCAGATTTGAGTAGGAGGTTAGGGCCAACAAACAAGACAACTTCTATATGGACCAAAACAGAGTGTAATACCTCGAGATACAGGACACTAATTTAATAGACAAACAGGGACTAGAGGAAGGACCTCCTGTACTCAAATTAGAAGTATATGACTTGATAGATACCAAGAAACGCATACCCACAAACAACCCTAAGCTTGAAGTCTACTGTTGGGAAGCCAACAATGTCACAAATCTGATATGGACTACCCATGCCAAAAAGGACAATTAACACCCTTGAAGATAGTGTATATTTTCAAGATCAAGGAAAAGGGCTTAGAAGAACTACCATTCCATCTCTTTAGGGATTTTTATAACAATGATTTTGTTATGATGACTCCGAAGGAGATTGATCAGACTAAATACCAGGAACATTCAATCCGCGAAGTGATTATGAGAACAACACATGAAATTGAGCAGAATGTAGGCCCACATATGATAGCATGTTCAATTAAAGAAGAATCACAACCAGGGGCAGCCACCTCAATGATGGAACCAAGGGTAGAAATGTAGAAACCAACTACAACAAGATCTTCTCTCTTGGGAAGAAGAAGAAGAAGAAGAAGAAGAAGAAGAAGGATACTCTCTCTCTACTTGCTTATTATCTTCACCTCTACGTAGCTCTCATCACCGCTCTCTTGCGACAAAGTAAGAAGCCTTTCAACAACCCCTAATCAATTCTAAAGCACGGTGAGAAGACCTAAACTCCATAGCCATCATCTCTCTCTCTCTCTCTCTCTCTCTCTCTCTCTCTCTCTCTATGTCATTTTTCTGAGTAGTCACCCTCTCGGTGATTGTTTTTTTTGCATACGAGTGCGTGTATGGATCCACTCTGTACATACAAATTTTCCCCATGATTATTTCATCATGTTTAACACGCTGATTTATGCATATGATGCGTTTATGATCACGTACCTGTATAAAAAGCGCTTTTTGTTTCACGTCATAGAGGCAGTAAGGACATTGTTTGATCATAAATCACAAACCATTATGAATCAGCCCAAACCCTTTATACCAGAGATAAAACACATCATTTGGGGAATTTTATTTCTTTGGTGTCATGTAAAAAACACGCATGAACTAAGAGGTATGGTCAAAAAACAGTTTGCTGCCCACTACACAAACAATTTTTTTGACTATATAGATTCATCGGATGGACAAACCCACTTAACCAATTGAAATTGTGATAAAACTTGATGATAAATGAATTTAGGTCTCCATTATCACTTTGGGAATGTGAGTTATTAATCACTATATAACCGGTTTTACCTACACGCGTAGGGGTGCCACCGAGGGGGTTTACCATATGACGTCGTGAATTGACCGAACTATTTTTATATGTTTTATGGTTTGTTTTGGTGAGTTGATTTCAATTATTAGATGGCCATAAACTTATGTGGGAGTATATGGTTAAACATCCCGAACCACGTAGGCAGATATGAATAAAGTGGCTTTCTTTTGGGGTTACCATTTGTTGTATGAGTACTATATGGGTGAAGTGATGTGATAGAGTGAGTTTATATTATGGACCTGAACTTGATGCATTGGTTTGAGGTCAAATACTTTCATTTGCATGTTTTGCATGCTCCCAAAAATGTCAAAAAATTGTTTTTGCATATGTGTGAAGTTATGGTTGACCTAAAGGTCGGAGCTGTTTTGCATCATGTTTATGGTGTTGGAATGTTATCATATGATGTATGGTATGCATGGTTATGATTGCTTTCCATCTTTCTAGGTCAAAAAAAAAAACTAGCTCTATGTGCTAGAGAGGTGAAGTGCAGATGTAATACATCAACTTTCCATGGTTGGATGTTGTCAAAATTGGATTTTTATATCATGATTAGTTGCTAGGTAGACTCTTTTTATGCATGAAAGAATCACTTCGTAAGGGTCACATGTATGTAGACTCCGATTGATTGCAAGAGATGTGTCAAACTCCAAGTGTGGGAGTTGGTTCAGTGTGATTATGATTCATAGTCAAGGGTTCAGATTCGCTTAAGGATTATGGTTGAAATTTTATGGTGGAAGCCGGTGTGGCTTATGGTTGTTTTTTCTGGATTTGGTTATGCTGCCTAAATGTTGTTGAAATTTTTGCAGCCATGTTATGTTCTAAAGTGATTATACAGGATTGGTCATGCCTCACCCAAGTGGGTGGAGTGCTTGCCCCTCTAATGTGATTGGATTATGGTTTATGGTTTTTGAATTGGGTCATGAAGTGATTTGGATGGTTTATGGCAGACGTGTAAGGGTAGAGACCCTCTACAATATAATTGCTTGGGAAAGATTGTTTGTGCATCTGGGAAGTGCTATTGTGATTGGACTCATGTGTTATTTTTTTTATGGCAGCGTCGCTACAAGACTAGGATCACCTACATCGCTTAGCCTTAGACTAAAAGGTCACTGACTTGGGGCTTTGCTGGATCGGGGGTATTGCCTAGGTCTTCTTCTTTTTGTTAGGCTCATCTACACGGTTAGTGCATCGGGGGTTGAATGACCTACACGGTTAAAGGGTCAGGGATTTTGCCTTGGCTTTGCCTAAACACTCGGTATTGGGCATCAAAGAGGCGTGGCGCCTAAACTTTTATGGTTGGTGTTGATACCCTACCACCTGATGGTATTTGGGATCCTTTCAGAGCTCGGGTTCATGGAGGGAGGCGAAGCGACCTTAGCCTATGTTTGGCTCAGGTAGGTTGGAGGTGTTCTGGCTCACTCCTGACGAAGTGAAATTCTCTCTGTCCGTAGTAGAGCGGAGTGAATGGGTGGACCGGTCGATCCCTACACAGGGTCCGGTGCTCTGCTAGTTGTTTTTTCATAAACTTTTTGATGTTATGGTATACCCGGATTTTTTCATTGCATTAATACATGGTTGTCTGTTCCATTTAGATGGGCATTTAAATATTCTCTGTTGTCATCTTCTCATGTCTCTGTGCACTCTATTTAACCTTCCAAAGTGGATGGGTGGACCGGTCGATCCCTACACAGGGTCCGGTGCTCTGCTAGTTATTTTTTCAAAAACTTTTTGATGTTATGGTATACCCGAATTTTGTCATTGCATTAATACATGGTTGTCTGTTCCATTTAGATGGGAATTTAAAGATTCTCTATTGTCATCTTCTCATGTCTCTGTGCACTCTATTTCACCCTCCACTATATTCTCTCTCTCTCTCTCTCTTTCTCTCTCTCTCTCTCTCTCTCTCTCTCTCTCTCTCTCTCTCTCTCTCTCTCTCTTCCCAAAACATGGTGTGCATATATATTCACCCTCCACAATGTTATATTTTTCTTGAGTACGCTTTCATTCATAAACACCCATTCAGGGGTAGCACTAGTCGGCTACCTCTGGATGCAGTCCAGCTCATGGCCTAAACTGCATGCTTGGTCAGGCGCTGAGAACTCCTCCCCTATGCAAATGCTTTTGCAACTCTTATGTATATTGAGAATTGTATAACAAGCGTAAATTATATATTTTGTGCATAGACCCCTGGGGAGGGGTATCTCATACCTGGTATCAGAGCCAATGCTTAAGATTATGGGGATAGCCTAAAGCATGATAATAGTTGGGTTAGTTATGCAACATGCACGCATTCATGCATGTTGTTTGGGAAAAGATATTGTATTCATGATGCATCTATAAGTGACATTGATTGGTGGTACTTGTTTGACTTGTCTTCTTGAGTGGAAGTGTTTGGTTTGAGTTATGGTGAAGTGGTTGAAGTGTTCAACAGCGGCATTGTAATTTCTTTGAATGTTTGTTTTGTAGTAACAAATGGCTCCCAGAGTGATGTCTGAATGCTTTAGCCAAGGAAATGAGGTTTTAGCCATAGTGTTCAACAATATATGGCGACATGGTTGTCCAGGGATGAACGGAAACTCTTTTACTTAGAAATCGGGACCAAAGTCTTTGGCATACTAGGAAGCACAACTTGCTGGAAGAGTGTTGACCGTAGTCACCTTACCCATCACCAAGAAACCTTCCGTCAATTCTTCAACTATATTGACGATAGTCCAAGAGATTGATTTGCCAACCTCAGACTACTTCAACTCAGAATATGGCTAGGCCTAAAAGACATGTTCTGTTACTTAGCGATGCATTCCCAAATGTTAAGAATTGCTGAAGTCGCAAAGAAGTTTGAAGCTCTTGTAGCTATCATAGGAAAAGAAAAGCTGGAAGATAACTACAGACCATGTTGTTGCGTGGGAGGTCTGAAAGAATACCTTGTTATGAGAGTTAAAAGAATATTCAGAGAACTAGCTCCAAGACACCCATAATATTATAATGAAATCATAAAAATCAAATTTTGATGAATAAGAAACCTAGGCTTAGTTTTGGTTCACATGTGTACTAAGTTTTCTCTCTCATTGTCTTATTTTAGATGGATCTTCTTAATTGTCTAGATGAACTCCCGAGTGATTTTTCACAAAGACTCTTTTTCACTTATGCGGTTGGATTCAGTCTCCATTGGGAAATTGAAGTGGCTCAAGTTTCAAAGGGGACTAGAGATTACCTTGTATCCAACACTTACGTAGCATGGGAGTTATATGTTGAAGCTCAGCCTGAACATCGAACACAAGTGCCTGATAGGTTCATGACGAACCCACAGCTTTCGGTGAAGGAAAAGATCCAAGAAGGTGATGTTAAAGTGCAAGGATATGTTTTTTATCTTAACTTCTGGATATACCGACTTATGAACTTATACTTAGTAAGAAGGCCCTTATGATAAACCAAAGATACGTCTTTTGTGAGAAGGTCATAATCAGAGTGTGGAAGAAGTCAAATGGCGACAATCAATTCTATTATGTATCCCAGGATTGGTTCAATAGAGTCTATGGACCTATCTTCAAATACAACCCTCACAATGTTACCATTACCATTGATGACTACGAGAAACCAAGGTGCATTGGTGACTTTGCCTGAGCATAACCAATAGCAATGAACTCGAGTAGATACTTCTACAGAAATGATGTAAATGAATGACATGCTTATGTAACCTGCTTTATTGGATTATCACCCAAGGATATATCATGGGGGAAAGAATGGTATGAACAGAAGGATGTGACTTTTAGTGCACAAGTTGAAGTGCTAAATTTTGACACTCGAGATGTGAACAAGTATGAGGGTAGAACCACAATTGTAGGAACCAAGAATTGGTTCATAGGACCCTTTCGTATTTATGTATCTCCGTAGAAACACTATGTATCTTTTTGGTCTTCTGCGATTATAAAAGTTTCATTTAGATATAGCACATATTGTTTTGAAGATATAATATTTGAGTTTGAGTCTTGGTTTTCATCATTCTAAATAACATGAGTGATGGGGTGTGTGTGTGTAGATGACTAACCGTTTACCTCGAGAGATATGGGTGGATATACTCTCTTGTCTTATGATGGAGGAGCATTTCCAAACTAGAGTGGAAGTACAAAGACTTGTCACTACCACGCATAACGGGGAAGAGAAGAAAAGGTTGATGTCTACGTATTTCATTGTACTTTTGAGCTTGGTATCATTATGCTGCAGGGAACCCCAAGTTTAGACCACCTCATCACAAACCCTTGCCTGTTGGGAGTATCGAGTGGATACAATTTAAGTTGGGAACGGAGATTGTTGTTACTAATCAAATATTGTACATAAATGCTTATGAACTTACCCTAAGACCGACAAAGGAAACGTGGATGGCCAGAAACATACTCCTTTAGTAATGGCTACGGGCTACTTTGACATTGTTATGTTTAATGTATGGGGACGACAATGCAAAAACAATGATCGGAATTCCTATAGTCCAATACCTTGGGAGTTATTCTTTGAATTATTTGGAAAGTCACTAATCTACAATCCTCGCAATGTAAAAATTTTATACAATGCCTACAGCAGACCACAGTGCCTTGCAGGTTGTGCAAATATTCACAGCTCAGTAGGATGGGACACACCGGATGTGTTTCCAGAGGATTTTTCTTTCTTCGATGACTACTTTGGGTATAGGAAGGCCATTATCCACACCGTAATGGGGGTACCTGTAACAAACAAATCTCTTACTCAAGAATGGTGTGACTCACACGCCAACGAAGAAATGTTCCAGCCAAAGATCATTAAGGATTATTATAATCAACCATCGGACTTACTCAAGGAATGGGACGACTATACTCCATTGGTGGAAGGATGTCACAATGGATATTACTGAGTGCATTATGTTAGAGCCACTGAAATTTATTAAGAAACTTTCGAGACACCTTATAGACTTTCAAAAATCCAAAGTTTTGTGATATAGAAATTGGGTGAATTTATTTATTGTTCTTTCTCCTATTTCTTCTCATCTTATCTTTGAACATCTATTGTAATTGATTTAAGGACTTCGATTAGGATAGAATATTTTTCTAGGTGTAGGGTGAAAGCATGTTAACCTGTCGCGCTTTTTGTGCTAGTTAGCAGTTTCAAGTTAGCACATCTTCGAAAAGTTGGGCGTCCGTTAAATTTTTTACAAATAATATCAAAATTTGTCGGAGGTTGTACATTTGGATTCCTCGTTTCAAGTGCTTTCTATTGATATATTATATGTCATAGATCTTGGAGATGTAGCTCAAGTTATTGTCCTAGTTAGCATATGTCAAAATTGTGCTAGTTAGCATTGTCCAGGACATGAAAAAGCATGACAGGTTAACATGCTTTCACCCAGTAACTTTGGTTGATATGGTGCAGTAAATTACCATGTCTCCTAGGGAAAATGTGGTTGCTGCTAACACAAATGCACCTATTGTTCCTCAACATACCAGCATCGATAGAGACACCGATGCTATGCTTCGCAAGTCTCAACCTGGAAATTTTAGCAGGGAAGGCAAAGATGTAGGCAAAGTTCTTGAAGATTGGATTGAGCGCATAGATGACTACTTTGATTTGGCTCATTTATCAGTGATAAAATAAAGCTATCATCGCTAAGTTCAAACTAGAAAAAATAGCCAAGTGTTGGTGGAGATACCATTACATAGAAAACAATGTTGATCCTAATGTTGAAACTTGGGATATCTTAAGACCCAAATTAAGAAGAACTATCAGAACAAGATTTATCATTCACACTATATAAATCAGTTTCTTGACTGTAATCAAGGAACCAGAGATCTGGAATCATACTACCAACATTTCTTAACCCTTGTCAAGTATGCTCCAGCAGGGATGACTCAAGAGGTCAAGGTAGCTCGATTTGTGTCAGGGTTACATAATCCTATGAAGACTAGACTTCAGAGTCTTTGTCTTACTAATTTTGTAGATGTCCTTGATGCAAGCAAATCCATTGAAATAGAGTTATCTACTACCAAAAAGAGAAAACCAGAACCTGTCCCTGTTTGTGAAATCAAAAGACCTCGTCCTGAGGAGGAACAAAGATCTGGGAATCCACAACAGAGAAGAGATAACTTATTACGTATGAAAGCTAGACAGGATCGTTTGTGCTACACTTGTCTTGATCCTAGTCATCAATCCAAGGATTGTCCATTTAACAATTTAAGATTCACTGGATTAGTGGACAGTTATGAACATAGAAACTTCAATCCTTATCAGAATTTTGAAAACTTTAGACCTAGACCATCAAGAGTTCCGAGGAACTTCAATTAGCAGAACTTTAACCAAAACCAAAGACAACCTCAAAACTAGGGGAATTTTAGACCAGGCAATCCACCTTTTGCTTGAAATGGACCGCCTGTCAACAATAACAACAACAGGAATGCTAGTCATCAACCTTGTCCAGGAGGAGGAGGAAATCAAAGACCTCAAGGAAGATCTCAAGCTAACCGAGCTCAAGGGGCTAGAGGTGAAGGAAATCATGCAAACGCGTCTGTTCATGCTGCAATTGAACATCAGGGAGTGAATGAAAATTTTTTAGTTATTCAAACTCTAGCAGAGTATCAAGGTAACCATTTTACCTTATTGATTGATTCAGGGAGTACACATCCTTTCATATCTCCTAAGTCCATCAGAAACCTCATTCTTCCTGAGCATCCTGATACAGACTTTACAATAGAATCAGCTACGGGTAGGAAGTTTAGATCGTCTACTTCAGTGGTGGGTAACTTGAATTTTGTTTTGGATGGTCATAATACTTCTGCCAGCTTCAGAGTCATACCCATAGGAATCTACGATGGAATCCTAGGAATGGATTGGCTGAAAGCCAATGATGCTTACATACATTGTAAGGATCAAAACTCTAGAGTCGCAGTTACTGGGAAACGGGGGAAGCCTAAGCTCAAACTAGTGAACTTTACCAAACTTATGAAGGGTCATAAGAAAAATGAAAGAATTTATGCAGTAAAGCTTAACCCTAAAGAGAAGAAGATAGATTCATTTGAACCCGAATGGATAACAAAATTTGATGATGTATTTCTCAAGGAACTTTCACAGTTACCACCCAAGCGTGATGCTGATCATGCAATAGAGCTTACTCCAGGAGCTCAACGAGTTGCTCGTAGACCTTACAAAATGTCAGTACCTGAATCTGTGGAACTCAAGGAGCAATTAACGCGACTTCTCGAACAAGGCTTCATTCGACCCAGCGTCTCTCCATGGAGTACTCTTGTTCTCTTTAATAGGAAGAAGGATAGTACTTTACATCTTTGTATTGATTATTGTGGATTGAACCAGGTAATAGTCAAGAATAATTATGCAGTACCCAGGATCTTCCATCTTCACAAAGATTGATCTTAAGTCAGGGTACTACCAAATCCGAATCAAGGAGGAGGACATACCAAAGACAGGGTTTAATACTCGTTTTGGACATTATGAATTTACAGTTATGTCTTTTGGACTTACTAATGCTCCTGCAACTTTTAATCGTCTTATGATCGATGTATTCTGAGAGCATCTTGATGATTTTGTTCTTGTCTTCTTTGATGATATCCTGGTTTACTCAAGAAACAGAGGAGAACATGAACAACATGTGCGGCGAGTACTTGAACTTCTACGTCAAAATCAACTTTATGCCAAACGTAGCAAGTGCACTTTCTTTACTGACAAGGTGGAATATTTGGGATTTATTGTATCCAAAGATGCTGTTTCTACTGATCCAAGTAAGATCAAAGCTGTTATAGCTTGGCCTACACCAAAATTAGTACGAGAAGTACGTGGCTTTCTTGGTTTAACAAGATGGTATCATACATTTATTGAAGGTTATGCTAAGATTGCATCTCCATTGACTAATACGCTTAAGAAGACTATAGTGTTTACTTGGAATGAACGTGTTCAAGCTAGTTTTGAGAAACTCACAGAAGCTTTGGTGAATGCTCCCATTACTACAGCTTCCAGACTTCTCAAGGACATTCACTGTGCTCATCAGTGATGCAAGTGGACAAGCAATCGGTGGCGTTCTGTCTCAAGAAGGGAAACCAGTAGCTTATGAATTTTGTAAGTACGTATACATGAGTTAAATTATCCTACACATGACTTGGAATTATTGGCCATTGTGCATGCTCTTAAAGTATGGCGACATTATCTTCTTGGAAGGAGATTTGAACTACATACCGACCATAAGAGCCTAAAGTGGATCTACACCCAACCTGACCTTAATATGCGGCAATGAAGATGTATGGAGTTGTTACGTGATATGATTTTGGAATCAAATATAAACCTGGTAAGGAAAATCTTGTGGCCGATTCCTTAAGCAGGAAGAGTAATGTAGCAGCTGTCACAACCTCTACTGCTTTAATTGACCTTATTCAAGAAGGTATGACTAATGACCCATATTACTTAAAAATCCAGTACTTGATGAACCTAAATAATCACACAGAGAAGTAGGAAAGGCAAATCAAAGACTCTCACGTTGAAGGAGATGACCTTTACTTTGGTACCCGTCTTTGTATTCCAAATCAAGGTGGAATTAAACTCCAAATATTACACGAAGCTCATGATATACCTATAGCAGGACATCCAGGGTACATTAAGACTTACTCTACTGTAAGAAAGAGTTTCTTTTGGCCAAGACTAAAGAGTGATGTGTTGAACTATGTTACAAGATGTTTAACATGCCAGTGTATTAAAATTTAAAGCTGAACGAATCCAATATCCCGGTAAGCTTCAACCTATTGATGCTCCATAAATGAAATGGGAATACATATCCATGGATTTTATTATAGTACTTCCTACATCTTTGGGATATGACTCTATTTTTGTGGTTATTGATATGCTTATAAAAATGACCCATTTAATTCCAATCAAGACAACATTTACGGCTAAGGATATAGCTCAAGTTTTCATGAAAGGTGTTTTCATGTATCATGGTTTACCTCGAAGGATAATTTCTGATTGTGATGCGAAGTTCACCTCTAATTTTTGGAAAGCCTTATTCTCAGCTACATAAACCCAGTTAGCCTTTAGTATTGCTTATCATCCTCAAACTGATGGGCAAGCGAAAAGAACAAATCAAATCATTGAATACATGTTAAGAGCTTATTATATGCATGAGCAGAGTAAATGGACCAAATATTTGTATTTGGTTGAATTTGTGTATAATTACTCATTCCAATGCTGAATTGGGATGTCTCCTTTTCAAGCATTGTATGGGCAAGAGTGTCTTCCTCCACTCAAATGGATAGACCCTCTCATACAAGTTCAAGCATCCAAAGAAATGTTGGATGAAATGCAACTACAAACCAATCTTATACGACACGATATTAAGGGTGCTCAAGATAGACAAAAGAGTTATGCTGATCCAAAACGATTTGTCAAACTTTTTGAAGAAGGAGATATGGTATTTTGAGGGTGAAACCCAAACGTAGTTCTTTATCAATGGGTAAGTGTAAGAAGCTAAGTGCCAGATATTGTGGACCTTTTGTAATCACAGAGCGTATTAATGATCAAGCTTACAGACAGTTGTTACCACCACACACAAAGGTACATGATGTTTTTCACGTCAGCTTACTCAAGAAGTATGTACCTGATCCACAACATATTCTTGATGATTCTCTATTATCTACATCTACTGATGGGACTTTTGAAGTATATCCCAAAGTCTCTACGTAATCGGACCATTATTGAACACCTCGTTAAATGGTTAACGTATCCTTAGGAAGATGCCAATTGGGAACGTGATGATGTAATGAGACTAAATTATCCAAACTTCATGTCGAGGTGAGGACACCTCGAGGTTTTCAAGTGTGGGAGGATGTAAGATTCCAAATTTTTGGGTCTCTTCTAAAAATAAGAAAAATAGCTTTCAATATCTATTTTGCCAAATTTTGACTTAAGATGCTTGATTGACAGTGCTGGAATGTTCTAAAGTAAAAAGCAAGGTCGTTTCTATGTTCCAGTAAGTTAGACGGACGTTTGGTTCAGTTTTGAAAAAATCCACTATTTTGAGCTTTTTCATGCTTTTAATGTTTTTAGGTGCTTTTTTGCAAAAAGCAAGGTCGGATCCTTGATCTACGTGTTCTAGGGAAGCTATGGTCCAATTTTGTAATAATCTGCTTTTTGAGTGCTTTTTATGCTATTTATAGCTTTTCATGATTTTTAGTGTTTTTTAGTGAAAAGCGAGTCCGCTTTCTTATTCCAGTGGACAAGGGGAACCCATGGTTCAATTTTAGATTTTTTTTTTTTGCTTTTTACAATATTTTTAGCTTTTCGTGCTTTTCGGCGTTTTTGAAAAGCAATGTGCTTTTTATGATGACCTAAATGTAAAAGTATTAATTTTAGTCTCCGTCGGATTTAAAAATGATCACCTAGAGTAAAAACAATATTAGACGGGATTTTTACGGGAAATATTTTTTAAAAAAAGAGGTACCGTAAATACGCCGGAGTAGTATGATAAAGTCACAATTATGTCGGGACATTACGGTGGCATAGTCTAGCTACGGTTTTCATTAGTTGGCAGATACTACTCGAATAGTCAAATTTACCGTAAAAATTGAATGGTAAGTGGGAGAGTTGACCACCAAAAGCAAAGGCTTGTTTTTAGGAAATACTGAAGCTTTTAAACAAAAGCTAAGGGCTATTCTAGGCAAGAAGGTAGCGCCATCTCTCAGCTTGGGACACACTCCAGCCTGTTGCACTTGCCTATAACTTGCCGGTTAGTGCTCAGTTTTCAGTGCCATCTGTTGCATCTACTACTGCAAGACTATACATATCTATTATATGGAGTGGTGTAAGCTTTTCATCACCATCTCCATACACTCTTCTCTCTTGGGAAGAAGAAGAAGAAGAAGAAGAAGAAGAAGAAGAAGAAGAAGAAGGATACTCTCTCTCTACTTGCTTATTATCTTTTCTCTCGTTTCATGGTGTACGCTCTCTTCGGAAGCTCTCGTGGCGGATACCTCTACATAGCTCTCATCACCGCTCTCTTGCGGCAAAGCAAGAAGCCTTTTGAAATACCCTAATCGATTCTAAAGCACGGTGAGAATCCCTAAACTCCATAGCCATCACCTCTCTCTCTCTCTCTCTCTCTCTCTCTCTCTCTCTATTTTGTTTTTTCGAGTAGTCACCCTCTCGGTGATTATTTTTTTGCATATGAGTGCATGTATGGATCAATCGAGTACATACGAAGTTGCCCCATTGTTGGAGGATACGCCGCGAGCGGACGCTAGCATAGCGAGAACAAAACCAACAACTCTATGTCGGTCAAGGATGAATCTTAACCCGTAGGCGCATAAGACAATCACTAATGAGGAAATCGGGTCAAAGATCACACTAGTGAAGACAATCCAAACTACAACGCTAATGCTCACCGAATCTAGGTCAAACGCATTCAAAACGTCACGAAACTCATAAGGTACACTCTCCTTGCCTTGAGATCAATATCCTATGGATTGTGACAGGATAACCCACCTCCAACTACCCCTTGCGACACAGGCAGCAAAATAAAAGTTACCGTTTTTTGTGGCGTATGGTCCTAACGTGTAGTCCTACTCGGTTGTGAACCCATAGGTACAAAGAAATCACCAAATGGACACCCGGTTTGCAACAAACTCACCCAAAAGCTTGTAGACGCTCTCTTCGTGTCGTTGTCAAAATCATACATTGTTGGCGTCAGAGGGAAGCCCTTGCAGTTGTTAACGCAGTGGTGGTGTCGCTTGAGCAATGGGCCTTCCATAGCACGCATAGCAAAGAGATCAAGTCACACACACTCTCTCTCTCTCTCTCTCTTAGACTCCACGCACAATGATAAAATCGATTTGATTAATTCCAAAAAAATTGGGTTTAGGTTACAAAAGTTGAATTATATACATTCCTCCATAGAGGCTCGTTCCCACAAGGTCTGTTGGAAACTCAAATATTACAAAGGTACCATTTCACTTAAAAAAATAGTAGTACAATGTATTGGGAAACCTGTTCTGTATTCTGTCGTCAACACTCCCCCCTTCTGCATCCATGTCGTCCCTGACATGATTGGTCTTACTTTAGTAAGAGCTTCTCTTGTGTCAGTGGAAGCCTGGTGGTTTTAGCAGCTTTAGGTACGATTCGTACCGGATGTTCCCCAAAGTGACCGTTGGGCCAAATATCTTGCTATCATAAGTAAAGAATCTCCTGTAGAAAGATTCTTCAAAGGCTTGCATGTGATAGCTGGGCAGGAACATGATTCTTTGATACAGTAGATGTAAAACCTCTGGAGATGGTTGTTTGACAGATCATATGTCATTGCAGTGACAGTGTCGCCCGTTAATAGGAGTGTAGAATCCGTCACTTTAGAAGGTGCGAACACTTCAAAACAAGCCAACAAGGTTTTGGAGATATTTTTAATTATGACGCACGTCAAATCCGGAGAGCTTGTGAAGATCTTAATGGTGCCCTTTAGGGTTTTCACCATATAAGAGACACATATTCTCTCTCCTCCTTTGGGTGTAGGCATAGATGGGTAGTTCTGCCAGTTCGGATGAGCCTTCACGATTCTGAAATGATTTTCCCAAGTGCGAACACAAGGGACTAGGAAAAATACGAGGTTATCTCTGATGATATTTGGAGCCTCCACCAAGTATTTCAAAAAAACTGGATACTTTAGGAGCCAGGATTTTCTCCATCTTGGTTGTGAGTGAGCCAATATTTTCTCCATCTTGGTTGTGAGTCCACCACTCTACCTGTATCCTCCATATTCTTGGCATCTCCTTCATAGACCGGCTCTGTGGCTTTTGCTTTGACTCTTTTTCTGATTAGTATTAACTCATACTTTAGATATGGGAGTGTGGGATGCATCCATTCCTCCCTAAGTACATTTGCCGCCAGCCCTTGGGCTCCTACAGACTGGAGCATTCTTGATTCCCATTCCAAGACTGCCTTGTGGTCTTCCGCTATCGTCTTCTCTATCAGAAGCTGGAGACGTGTCTCCTCCTCTACTGTTAGTGGGGTGTTTGTTCTTCCCTTGTTTCCTCCTGTTCTTCCTTGTGTTGGATATCTTCGGCTCCTTTAATAATTTCCATGGGCTCATCTCCAGCATTTGTTTCTATTTCACCATGCCCTGATTCTGATTCCTATGTCCTTAAAGTCGCTATTTCCTTTTGCAAGTCAGCGATCTATCTTTGCGCCAATGTGTCTTGTTGAGTTGCTTTCTCAGCCATGTCAACCATTTGATCTTGCAATGTTTCCAGGTTCTGTTGAAGTTCCTCATGTTTTTTCTGGAGAACTTGGTGTTCTGATCTCATTCTTTCTTTGGCAGCTAGAGATCCTTATGCCATATGCATCCTTTGTCTTTGCTCTAGCCGCAGTTCCTTCTGCCTCCAGTGCTTGTATGACTCGGGCGTCTTCTCCTGCACTTTTCTCTCGATCCTTGGTATAGCCCTTAGTCTTTTGATTGTCTTGTCCTGGAGCTCTAACTTTTCCTTCAACTCTAGGAATTCATCATTTGCTGCTTCTAAGTCATCCAAGGCCTGATCTTTTTGCTCTTGGAGATTCTTGATTGCTCTTGATGCTTCAGTCATCTCTAGTAGGAGAGTTGTTGAGATGTCGAGCTCTACACCTTGAGCTGGCATCCACTACGGGTCTTGGCCGCTTACGGCATTTACTCACTGGCGCGTTAGGTGACCGACACGGAGGATCTCTGCCAGTGATTCTACAGCTGGACTACACTTATAGTGCCAGCCTAGTACGCTTCTAGCGAGTTCACACTTAGTGACCGCATGTACATATGTGCTATTTTTCAGCTTTAGCACTTAGTCATTTTGTACTCTCTTTTCTGTGAAGAAGAAGAAGAAGCTTTCCATCTCTGTGTGCTTTGTGCTTGTCTTCTGTAGCTCTCTTGCATCCTCATTCTTTACATGGTATCAGAGCCTGGTGCATGCAAGAGAGGCTAAGAGAGCAAGAGCATCACAATCCCTTCGTTCGCAATCCACGACCAGATGCCGAGTTTCTGAACAGGTCTCCAAAGTGCAGTATACAGAGATTTACTGTACAAGTACAGTGGTAGTATGTACGCTTGATTGTGGACACTCGTTGAGTGTAGAAAGCGTTACAGGAACCACGATAGCAGGTTCAACAGATTTGCAGGTTTTTGCAGATTGCAGCTATTTTGTCTTAGTGCTTCAAGATGTCTGACGGTTTCAATCAGATTGTTACTGAGAAGCTTGAGAAAAATAACTACCCTGCATGGAAGTTCAGAATAACAAATTTCCTAAAAGGAAAAGGTTATTGGGACTATGTAGAAGGAGACAATGAAAAGGAACCAGAGATTCCCGAGGCAAATGCTACAGCAGAACAAAGGAAAGCTTTGAGGGACTGGCAACAAGGCCAGAGCAAAGTGATGTATTGGCTTTCTATGAGCATCACAGATGGCATGATGGGCTATCTACAGGATGCTGAAACCCCCGCCATTGCATGGAAAAACTTAGGCAGAGTGTTCGAGGTGAACACCAAGGCCAGGAAGCTTCAACTAAAGTCGGAGCTAAATCAGGTTAAGAGGAACAACCTCTCCATCAATGATTATGCTTTGAAGATCAAGAGTATCATTGAGGCTCTTGGATCTATTAAAGTCTCAGTGGAAGACGATGACATTGTCCGTGCATGCTTGGATGGTCTAGGAGATGAGTATGTACATTTTAGGTCTTCCATGAATACAAGAGACGACATCCCCGTGTTCCAAGATTTGATTTCTATGCTTATTCTTGAGGAGAAGAACCTTGACACATCTTCTTCTCATGGCAGAAATAATTCTGAACAAGCCTTCTATTCTAACTCCAACAGAGGTAGAGGTAGAGGTCGTGGTCGAGGCCCAAGGGGTTGCAGGGGCCAATTTCTGGAAGGTCAATCAAATCAAAACAATACAGGTGGCAGGGGAAACCAGTCTCAAGGCAGGGGGAGTCAAAGAGGTCGTGGTGCAGGATCAAGCAGGCAGCAACATACTCCAGATAGTAGAGAATGTTGGACTTGTGGTGAAAGAGGTCACATGTCACGTGACTGTCCAAAGGGAAAAGCAAGTAGAAAGAGAGAACAGGGCAACTATGCATCTACTAGCAGAGATGCAGATGACAGCAAAAACGAGCGCATGTTTGTTATGCAACATGTAATGAATACAATGACTGCAGAGAATTCCACCCAAGATGATGTTTGGTATGTGGATTCAGGTGCCTCTAATCACATGACGTCTCGTGGAGAGTGGTTTAGAGATATGCGCAAACCAGATGTGTCAGGCTATGTGCAGACAGGAGATGACACAGCTCACCCCATTGCTCATGTAGGGGACATACCTCTAAATACGAAGAGTGGGAAATCAAAGTACTTAGCAGATGTACTTCATGTCCCAAACATTACAAAGAATCTTGTTTCTGTTGGACAAATGGTTGAGCAGGGTTTGCAGGTTCGCTTCAATCCAAATGGCTGTTATGTAGAAGATTTCCAGAATGGCTGTAAGCTGATCACAGAGGGCAAATGTGTGGGCAGAATGTTTACGTTGAATGTAGACATGCCTGAGGTAAAAGCTGCATTATTTGCACAGGGCACAGGTGTTGTGGCTGATGTTGACATTTGGCACAAACGCATTGGCCATGTCAATGAGCAGAGATTGCGCAGCATGCAATCAAAATAGATTGTAAAAGGTTTGCCCAAATTCAAGGTGGATGGTATACATAAAGTGTGTGCAGCATGCCAGTTTGGAAAACAGTCAAAGGGCTCATTTCCACATGAGCGCAATGTATGTAAAAAGCCACTTGAGGTGGTGCACACAGATGTTTGGGGTCCAACCGATACTGCAAGTATACATGGTTGCAGGTATTATGTCTCTTTCATTGATGACCATACAAGGAAAGTATGGGTCTACTTCATGCGTAACAAAAGTGAAGTGTTTGGTCACTTTCAAGACTTCAAAGTCATGATTGAGAAGGAGACAGATATGCAAATCAAGACATTGAGGTCAGATGGAGGGGGAGAGTACTTCTCCAATGATTTTTCAGATTTTCTGCGAATGCATGGTATACACAGGCAGTTTACATGCAGATATACTCCACAGCAGAATGGGGTCGCAGAAAGGAAAAACAAGCACATTGCAGAGGTTGCACGTGCATTGATGAATGAGAAGAACATGCCTCATCATTTCTGGGCTGAAGCTGTAAATACAGCTGTATACATTATGAACAGGACACCTACAGCTGCGGTGCATGATGTAACACCTGAGGAAAAGTTTACAGGTACAAAGCCTGATTTGTCACACTTGAAAGTGTTTGGCTGCATAGCTTACGTGCATGTACCAGATGAGTTGCGTAGGAAATTGGATCCTAAAGCAGAGAAATGTATTCTTGTGGGATATTCCCTTGAACAAAAGGGGTACAGGTGCTACAATCCTACTACACGAGAATTATGAGTGAGCAGAGATGTAGTCTTTGATGAGATGAGCAATTGATACAGTAATGCACATGGCACTATTGGGGCTGATGTAAAAGATGATGTGGTTGTACAAAATGTGAGGCCACAGTCACAGGTTTTGAGTGGACCACAAGAGTCCTCTTCTCATGGCTCTGTTGAGAAACCATGGAATGGTAGACTACGTACGCAGGTTACTCCACCAACAGGTACAGGGAATGTATCACGAAAAGGAAAGGAAAAGGTTGATGAACCTCCCTTTATGGTTGATGCATCATCAGGTTTTTCACATGTAGACATGGATTCAGATGGTTCTGAACAAAGTCTTGATGAGCAATTTGGAATTCCGGCTGTCAGGACACCTGGTGTAAGGAAAGTACAAGAAGATGCTAGAGGGCAAAGGAGTGACCCAGGACCGCGCAGATCTAATAGAGTTAGAAATCCAGTTCAGAAATTGACTTATGATGGGTATCTAGCGCATCACCAAGCCTACATGGCTAAGGTGATACAGGATGTGGAGCCCACATGTTTTGAGGATGCAGTTGGAAATATGCATTGGGATGATGCAATGAATGAAGAGATGGCTGCATTGGAAGCAAATGACACATGGGAGTTGGTGCCATTGCCAAGTGGCAAGAAAGCTATTGGCTGTAAATGGGTGTATAAAACCAAGCATAAGGCTGATGGTAACATTGAGCGTCACAAGGCAAGGCTGGTCGCAAAGGGTTATGCACAGACGTATGGCATAGACTATGAGGAGACCTTTGCTCCAGTGGCAAAGATGACGACAGTGAGAGCTGTCATAGCAGTGGCTGTATCTAGAGGATGGATTATGCATCAAATGGATGTAAAGAATGCCTTCTTGAATGGTGAGTTGCAAGAGGAAGTGTATATGGATCAGCCACCTGGTTATGTCGATCCAGGTTACCCAGATTATGTATGCAGACTTCTCAAAGCTTTGTATGGTTTGAAGCAGGGCTCTAGAGCATGGTATGACAGGATTGCCAAGTATCTTGTCAGTATTGGTTTTAGGAGAGCTCATGCTGATCATTCACTCTATGTACGTGAGAGTGATGTGGGGATTGTGGTCATTACCATATATGTAGATGACCTTATTATTGTTGGTGACAATGCTATGGAGATTGACCATGTGAAGGGTCTTCTCAAACAGGAGTTTGAAATGAAAGATTTAGGCGAGTTGTGCTACTTTCTTGGCATTGAAGTGATCAGGACTCCAGAGGGTGTATGGCTATCACAGAGACAGTATGCTTTGGACATGTTGTCAAAGTATGGTATGGCTGATTGTAAGCCAATTTCTATTCCCTTGGATGTGAATGCAAAGCTGAGTGCAGAGAAGGGTGATGTTGTTGAGGATGTCAACATGTACAGGAAGATTGTGGGTAGTCTAATCTACTTGACTATCACGAGGCCAGACTTGAGCTACACAGTAGGCTTGGAGAGTCAGTTCATGCAACTTCCGAGGAAGCCACATTTGGATGGAGTACGACGCACACTTAGGTATGTGCAAGGTACTCTTGACTACGCATTATTCTATGCAGCAGATGCACCATTAGCATTGTATGGGTATACAGATGCAGATTGGGCAGGTAGCATTGTTGATAGGAGATCTATGAGTGGCTTCATGTTCTCTTTTGGGAGTGCTACTGTTACTTGGAGCAGCAAAAAGCAGCCTACGGTTGCTTTATCGAGCATAGAGGCCGAGTACAGAGGTGCAGCAGTTGCGGCGTGCGAGGTAGCTTGGCTACGCACATTACTTGAGGACTTGGGAGTGCAGGTGGACCAGCAGATTTTCATCCATTGTGACAACCTCAGCAGCATGCAGTTGGCTAGGAACCCAGTGTTCCATGCCAGGACCAAACACATAGAGGTCCATTACCACTACGTTCGAGAGCGAGTGTTGGCGGGCGACATCGACTTGGTCTACGTCAGCACAGAGGAACAGATAGCGGATATCTTTACCAAGGCCCTCGGAGCTGAGAATCTTCGACGTTTCCGGACTATGCTTGGACTCTGCGACATGCAGAGCTCGAGGGGGAGTGTTGAGATGTCGAGCTCTACACCTTGAGCTGGCATCCACTACGGGTCTTGGCCGCTTACGGCATTTACTCACTGGCGCGTTAGGTGACCGACACGGAGGATCTCTGCCAGTGATTCTACAGCTGGACTACACTTATAGTGCCAGCCTAGTACGCTTCTAGCGAGTTCACACTTAGTGACCGCATGTACATATGTGCTATTTTTCAGCTTTAGCACTTAGTCATTTTGTACTCTCTTTTCTGTGAAGAAGAAGAAGAAGCTTTCCATCTCTGTGTGCTTTGTGCTTGTCTTCTGTAGCTCTCTTGCATCCTCATTCTTTACAAGAGTGTCGTTTGCTTTCATATTCCCTTAGTGTCGCAGTAAGAGTATCGAGCTCTTGGAGAGTCTTGATTTCTCTTGATGCTTCAGTGATCTCTAGTAGGAGAGTGTCGTTTGCGATTCTCTTTTTCTCTGCTTCTTCGACCTTCAGGTGGGTATCTTGTACCAAATTTGATAGTTCCTCATGTTCCATTTGCATGTTGTCATCCCTGGTACGCAGCATGTTGTTCTCTTCAACAATGGCAAGAGACCGCGTCCTGACTCTATCCAATATTTGATAAGCAGACCTTATGTTGTCTTCAGTTGCTGTGACAAGGTTTTGAGCTGTGAGTTTATTGATTGGACTAGCCAGTGGAACCTGATAACCCATACTGATTAGCACTCCTACCGGTGGTGCTTGGAATGGGCTAGCCAAGGGTCTCCATTGAGGCACCATGGGGACTTGAACCATCCCTGGCACTCCGGGCTGTGGTGAGTATCTCTCTGGAGTTCTTTGTTGAGATCCATGGTCTACCATCCTGTTTTTCGTTTCATCATCTCTTTCTTTGTTTCTTGGGAGCTCTTGTCTTTCTTCTTCTTTCCTTGCAGTCCATGGTGGGTTCGGAGGACGATATACCATTGTGGAAGCTTCTACCAGAGTATATCCAGCTTGGATGGGATCTTCATAAGTATTTCTTTATCCTGTGCCTGATCTCCATGTGAAAATGTGGCCTCTTATGTTGTTTTTGGTGAAGATTGACGTTCGGGTGTAGATGGTTTTGAGCTCAGAGGAGGTGTGGGAGATCTTGGTGGAGAAGGTGGTGTTTCCTCTTTCTTCTACTCTTCCTCTTGATCCTTCTTATCCTACTCTTCTGATGTTTTTTTCAGCTTTTCTTTGATGTTTTGTATTTCCTCCATCGTGAAAGGCTCTAAATTCTGCTGATCAAGTACCCTTTTCGTCTCTTCATAGGCCCGGATGTAATGGTCAAACTGGTCCTCTAGTGGTTTAGAGGATCTTCCTCCCACCTTGGTTGGGTCTGGCACCCAGTATTCTTCGAAATCTCCTCTTAGTGCCCTTTCTGCTCTAAACTATTCTATCAATCTTTCAATACGAGCAGCTTTTTGACTGTGTGTTTCCTTGGGTCTGGATTCCCTAGCTGATACTTTCCCTTTCTTCCTTAGTGGCTCCACAGGCTCATCTTCCGACATTGTTTCCAATTTTCTTCTTAGCCTGGTGGTGATGGGTGGAGCTGTTGCTTTTACTGGCTCTTCTTCGATATCAGGTTTTACCTTGAACCACTCATGTTGTGTTGGTGGCTCTGGCCAATTTCCTCTTGCTCCAATTGCCTCATATGCAATCTTTGTCAAGGTTTCTCCTCCTCCTATGTACTTGGGCTTTTCCCTGCCTATGCCAATCACATGCTCATGCAGATATTGAGCGTAGTTCACCTCTTTTGGTACACTTCTCTTCAAAGCCCAGGTTATATTGGTTGCCACTGCATGAGGAGGAGTTGTGTATTTGTGTGGCCGCTTGCTGCAAATGTGGAAATATTGGTTGTATAGTTTGCATATCTTTGCAGCTCGTGGGTCCACCAGATGTTCAAATGTCTGATTAAACTTCTTTTGTGCATAAACTTTCACCTCGTCTCTTCTTTCTCTAACCGAGCTTCCCCTGTTGTGGAGCCCAAGTGCATCTGCTATGGTTTGAGGTGTGATTAGAGTTTCTGTCTTCTTGCCATCCAAACCTATTGTCACTGCCTTGCCATCTTTTTTGACTAGCTCATATACTCTCTGAACATCCACACCTACTGATGGAGCCATGTAGAAGTTATGAAGGTCCGCTCTTTCTAGTTGGGTAAGGGTATCTTCTTTGTTTGCCATTTCTAACATCTCTTGTGGATTCATTGGGATATCCACTATGTTTCCTTGTGTGTCTCTGAAGGTGCCTTGATACATTGCAACTCCTTCCTTTTCTTATGTTGCCTCGTCTATCTAGGACTTGGCTGGCTTGAGTGTCTCCTCTAGCAGTGTATATGGTTCGTTGGCCGTAATTATGTCTTTTACAAACATCCTCTTCTTCTTTGCTGGTGATTATCCTGCGGACACTTCAAGTGATTAGCCAATCTTGCATTTTCTCAGTTTCTATCTGTCCAAATGACTCTTAAATTGAAAAACAGGCTACCTAGGGCCTAAGGGTGCAATGCATAGGATGATGATTGCTTTTGGGTGTTGATTGATGTTGTGAGACTTCATACGTGTATGAAGTCTAAGTGCTCAAAACAGAGTGATAGTTTACATAAGCACAACACGTATCATATACTTCATGAAGATATGTCTTGATTTCAATTTGGATGTTGTTTGGACCAGCTATGACCATTTGACTCTTTGCCGGCTTGAAACTGGATTTGGGCTCACTTCTGAGTATTAGAGGCTTAAATGGGATGAAATTGGGTAAGTGTACTCATAATCCTGTTGTTGAGGCTTAGATTGGTCAATGTTGATCTCCAGGTTCATCTCCACATCAGAGAGACTTTATACGTGTATGAAGTCTACTGTGTTAGATATGACTTAGACCTTGGCTGTAAGTAGTCATTAGCATGTTATACACATCTGTGACAGTGAAATTGGATTTTGGATTCTCCTTCTGAGTCTGGAGCCAGATTTCACATATGGAGCTTGGGTTTTCGATATTGGGGTTAAGATGGGTAAATGGCTACATAATTTGATGGGGTTTAAGCTTTGGGTTCCTTTTGTTGGGATAAAAGTCTTGGAGTGTAGGGTTTTGCCCTAATCCATCATTTAACCATTATGAGACTTCATACGCGTATGAAGTCTTCATTGAGTTTTCTGGCCTTGGCTTCTTCTGGAGCTTCCTTTGGTGGTTGGGACACCCAATATTAGTTTTGATTCCCATTTGGATATGGACTAATTGGATGGGGTCTAGAATACTCCACAGGAGGAAATTTCTGCTTTTGTACTACCAGTGTTCATTATCTAGCCCAAACTTGTCCAAATTGAAGATATGCATTGTATGCAACATGGTGCACAAACCAGTGCTGAGAAATTGTTGGTTGGGCTCTCAAATAATAGTTTAGACTTTATACACGTATAAAGACTATTGATGCAAAACAGTTAGAAATTCCACAGGTTGGTGTTGTATGGCTTGTGTAAAGTGCCCATGAACTCTGTTATGACTTTGGGCTTGTAAACTGTGTTAGAAAGGCTTCACAAGATGTGATGACACATGTTTAGCTTTTTTGATTGGATGAAGGTCATATCACCTCCAATTGTGATTGATGTGTGTTAAAGGGCTCATGATGATGTTTTCCAAGTGCTAAAAGCCTAAAATCCCAGCTAGCCTGCTATATCAAGGCTCATAGATTTTATACACGTATAAAGTCTACTTGAGAATCCTTGATCCAGATTTGTTGCAGACCTAGTCCATGATGTTTATAAGGCTGTGATAGGTGCACACATGAAATTGGGTAAGAGTTCTTGAGCTTAATGCCATAATTCAAGCTAAGACACTTTGTTTTTGAAACTGAAGTGAGTGATGACCAATACATTCCGAATTTGGTCCAAATTTGGTGTAGAGGCTTGGCATGATATACTTTACAGGCTTGGGTGATCAATTTGTGAGAAACACTCCCTTATTTATACAGAGTTAGTCTTTATACGCGTATAAAGTCTCTTTTCATAGAATGCACTTTTGAGCATAGTCATAAGATATTTGGGCTAAGTTTATGTTGTGCACAAATTTTCACATGATTTGGAGCATTTTTTATAAGTCTAAAGCCAAGTATTCAAATTAGGCTAAGACTTTGCATTTTTTGGTTTTTGGGTGCCTATAAAAGCTCCAAATTCCATGAAATTTTGTGTATTGCATCTAGAGGGTATGCAGAATGATGCTATGATTTCCTGTGAGTGTTTCTTGTGCAAAAACTATCTGTGATACTTTATACGCGTATGAAGTCTGATGTGATAAAAATTGATTTTGATGCTTTGAGGTTGTTTGTGATTGTGTCTTAAGCCCTGCTAGCTATTTTTCACTTTAAAAAGTCAAGTGATCAGTTTTGAAACTCCCTACTTGGTATTTCAATCTTTGGAAGGGATTTCTCCATTGTGGCCGCATTGACTTAGAGATTCTTCTTGATCTCTATTTCCCTTGCATGTCAGTGTCCTTAGGCACCGTTCTGTGGCTATAATGAATCCTTTGGACTCATAAATGCCACATTTGGTGATTTGTCACTCAAATAGCATCTTTTGTTGAGGAGACTGTTGGCCATAGTTTTTCTTGATGTTTGACTTTACGTATTGGTTGTTGATGATATGTTGGTGAAGCCTGTGAAGTTTGGTGGCAAACGAACATCTATCTCGGCCGTGAGGCCCAAATGACACTTTGCGGCCCCGAGGCTTTCCCCATGTTTTGACCCACTTTTGATGGTGGATTCAAGTGGAGACCTACTTGACTTAAAGACATGCTTGAGATGTATCTTCTCCTGAAGTTTTGCGTCGTTTTGGTCATTCTTTCTCGATCAGTTTTTGTCGTGCCCGAAGAAGTTAGGGTTTTTGCAGTTGACCTAAACCTGCATTGGAGGTCGTCGATGTGTTATTTTAGCTTAGGGTTAACTCCCCATCAAGTCTCGTAGCAACCTGTTGGGTGGATGATGCATTACGGGCTCTTTTTGGTTTCTTTCCCGCGAAGCTACATTGCCGATTTTCAAAGTTTTTCGCGACAAAGAGAGTGTAGGACAAGAAAACTCATGGTAACGAGCCTACCTCTCATATCTGGCATCGATCGATGTGTCGTGTGCATCGTGCGGAGTGGCAAAAGATCCGATCGTTCTAGGTCTCTCAAGCTCTCTCTCACTTGTGAATAGTGAAAATGAGCTATTAAGTGGGTCCAAAAAAACTTATGTCGGGGTTCTTGGACCACTTTTTACCAAATTTGACATGTGCTCCTATCTTGTTGTGAAATGTTCTTTACGTTCAAAAATTTCTTCATTTGGACTCCGGTTGCTCTCTGTTTTTGAAAAATTTGTCAATTGGCCAAAGATCTGCCAATTTGGCTTTCCGCAACATTTTTGCATATTTGCACCCCATCTTCACCATAAGTTTTCAATTGTTTATTGACCACTCCTATATTTTTCTTTTGTCACAAAAGTGTTGTTTCACCTGCTTTTTCTATTTTTCTTTGTTTTTGACTGAAAAAACAATTGAAAATAAAGAAAAATATCTAATTTGACCCAAAAAATGTCAAAAAATCGAGATAGTTAGGTAATATCATAACAACCCACTATATACACCAATCCATAGTATTTTGGTTGGATTGCTCCGTTTTCTCGCTTTTTCTTCTTGAAAACCTCTAATTTTAGATATATACACACACCTAGAGGCTCATCTTGGTGTTTGTCCTTTGTCATCTTGTTATTACTCAATATTTTAGGGCATATCTATTTGATTTTTATCAAAATAATCACAATCAAACATAAAAATCCATAAAGTCAAGGAAAACGGTGCCCTTTTTACACTTGTAGTGTGTTGGTTCCTCTCTCCTTCCTAGTCGAAGTCCTCCTGGACGACCATGTTGATATTGAAGCTTTGCAATGATGTATGCTCCTTGGGAAGTCATCTAAATAGTAAGCTCTCAAGTATTCTTGCTCTTTCTTTGATTGTCAATAGAGTTTAGGAAGCCAGGCTGCTCAGTATGTTGGTATCTGTGATTGTTTTTTCCTTAGGTCTCCACCACTGAACCTTCGGTATTAATTGATTGCAACTTTCCTTTTGTCGGTTGTAGAAGTTGTGTATTGGTAGTTCTTGAGTTTGTTGCTTTCAAATCCAAATTTTGTTATGGTGGTTGTGAATGCTGAGTAGTTTCTTTGGTACGCATATCTGTCTTTGGCAAGAGTTTGGTTTTGGCTTCCTTTTTGTATAATATGTGGTTGGAGGGTTAAAATTAAATTCTGGTTTCTCCTCCTTGGCCAATTGATCTTTTCAGACCCAAATCTGCTTGATAGCTTTGTTGTACTGACCATGTTGTTTGTGTTGGTATACACTTTGGTGACTTCTGTTCTTTGTATTATGAGTATTTGCCTTTGGGACTTGATCTTGCTGCCTTGACATGATCTTTGGAATTCCTTTTTGGTCCATGGTTGTTGGTAAGGTTTGCTTACCTTTGTCTGGCAATTGTAGGACTGATTGTTCTTTTTCCGCCCTTTTAGCAAAAGGAACTCTGTTTTCCCGAATCAGATTGTATATTGACAGTGTTGTGACACCAGTCAAGTTGTACCTTATAACTTTTTTGCCAAGGTTGCCCTAGCAAAATTGCATGCTATGTGCTCGTATCTTTGACCACGTAATATTTATGTGGATAGTCATGTTGATTGATCTGTACTCTGATCACCATCCATCCCAGAACTTTAATCAGATGTTTTGAATAACTTTGGAGCTCATTCGTCATCCTCTGTAATTGGTTGTCAAGTTGAAGTTTCTTGTAAAGGTTGTAGGAGATCAAGTTCCATTGAGCTCCCAAATCAAGTATCGCTATTGCCTTCACTTGATTGTTTCCAATTTTGATATCAATTTCAGGCTCCTATATGGTCTCATTGTCAAATTCTGTGACCCGAGTTGCATTTATCTTTAGAGGCAGTCCATGTTGTTGTCGTCGAAGAAGCTTCTTTTTTGCTACCCTTTCTTTAGCCTCTGCTTGAGCTAATAATGTTCCGTTTTTCTTGTGTCTTTTTCTTTGCTTGATGGATTTGTTGGAGCATGTTTGGGGTTAGTGGTAGATGCAATCTTTTTAGTCGGCAACCACTTATCCAATTAGGCATTTCCTCCCCATCCAATGTAGCAAGCTTAACGGCATCACTTGGTGATAAATCCTTAATCACAAAGGGTCCCATCCCTCGCTTTTTAAGTTTCTTTGCATGTTGTTTCAACGTATAAACCAAGACATAATGGCTTGTTTTGAATTTTTTGGAAAGTACATGCTTATCAAAAAATTCTTTTTGCCTTCGTTTTTGTGCATAGATAGAAGCTACTGCCTTCAAGTGATGCTCATCTAGCTGTTCAAGGTCATCTATACGTGAGGACATTTCATGACCAGTCCACTCTAGACATTTTGTTGTTCTTAGGGTTGGGATTATAAATTCCATTGGCAGTATAGCATTAAGGCCAAACACCATGTTGTATGGTGTTGTGCTTATCGAGGTTTTGTAAGCTATTCTATACGCCCATAGAGTTGAATGTAGTTTTTGATCCCAATCCGTTCTAGACTCTGATACTATCTTGGTTAGGATTGTGCATAGAGTCTTATTTGTGACCTCGGTTTGACCATTAGCCTGTGGGTGGTAGGGAGCTGACTTCTTATGAACTATCATGAAGTGTTCAAGAAGATTTTCAATTATCTCATTTATGAAATGTCTGCCTTGATCACTGACAATTTCTATAGGTAGACCATATCTTACAAAGATATTTTTGTATAGAAATTGTGCAGTAGTCCTAGCATCAGCCTTTGGTGTAGCTTTAGCTTCTACCCATTTCGTTAGATAGTCTGTGGCTACAATGATATACTGGGCATGTGTTTTGTACGCAGGGGGTGATATTGTCCCTAAGAAGTCTATTCCCCACTTGGCAAAGGCTCTAGCTCCCATCATTGGCCGTAAGGACATCTCATCCTGTTTTATTGGTACGTTGGTCCTTTGACAAGAGTCACATCGTTTTGTATACTCATTTGCGTCCATATGTAATGTTGGCCACCATATTCCCGATGTTAGTATAATTTTTGTTGTCTTCTCCCCTGAGAAATGGCCTCCACTAATCCCTCCATGTGCTTGTTCCAAGATTGGAACGTACATGTTCTCCGTTGCACACAGCCTAAGCTGGTTATCCTTTCCCATTTTATATAGCTGATTTTTTAATAAGAGTGAAATCGCGAGCTTTTGTTTCTATCGTTTTCTGTCGTGCTTTGGTGATATTTTTAGGAAATGTTTCCCGTTCCAAATAGTCAACAATGTATTGACTCCACGTTGGCATGTTCAATGGGTGGGCTTGATGTGCATTTGACACAACTAGTGACATAATCATGAACATCAATACGCATAGTCGGCCAATACACTCCCAATTGCCGCAGTGTTTGGAAAGTTTTTGTTGTTGAACAATGAACGTTACTGCCTGGATATGTGCTTCCAACAAATATGTTCCATATTCCTCAGGGTTTATGCACACTCTTAGAATACCATTGGAACCTAGATTATATAAACATCCCCCAACCAACTCAAAGTTCTTAGCTTGGCGAATCGTTCGTCGTTTAAGGTTGTTAGGAAACATGACTTAGCTTTGTAGATAATTGAGTAGATTACTTAATGGAGAGAGATAATTTTCACACACAAGAGATTATAGAGTAGAGAGAGAGAGAGAGAGAGAGAGAGAGAGAGAGAGAGAGAGAGAGAGAGAGAGCACAATATACGTGGTTCACCCAATATGGGCTATGTCCACTGGAAAGCAGCCACTCAATGGCTTTAGTACTTCAAAACAAGAAGTAGGTTACAAAGGGATTATACCTTTGGAGATCCCGCCTTGCTTCACTCTGACCATCTCACACCCACCTTGTTGCATCAACTTCACACTCTAAAATGTGTGTAGAAATGGCATCCTTTTATACGCCAAAAGGGATGCCCTCTCTCATGAGAGGCAGCCATGTGTAGCCACCCTTGTGTAGATAAGTCCAAATCGGACCCTCCAATCTGCCCATGTGTGGCCGCCCTTGAGAAAACAAGTCCTCCTTTGTAATTGGCCACCGGACATTGACTACCGGCCACCGGCCAAACGACCGGCCGTTTTTCGACCACTTTCCCAGCCATGATATTCCGGCCGTGAAATTTTTGATTTTCGGCGAGTGATTGTATTTTCTAGCAAGTTATTTTTCTTCACGCATGATGGCTTCTCCTCATAATGGGGGCCTTACAAATGTGTGTTTTTAACACAGAAAATTACAAGGGGTAAATCAGGCTCCATACTTAACAATCTCCCACTTGAAGACTAATCTCCAAACCAAACCTGTGACTTCTTTACACCCTAGCTTCTTATCCTTGAATGCCGATTGAAGATGAGCAAAAGCTCAACTTCTCCTTGTTGACCACCTTTGTAAACATGTCTGCAGGATTTTCACTTGTACGCACCTTTCCTACCTTTAGCCGTCCCTCTTCCAAAAGAGTGCGTATGAAGTGATATCTCACCTCAATGTGCTTTTTCCTTAAATGAAAGGTTGAGTTCTTCGCAAGATGGATAGCGCTTTGGCTATCACTGTACAAGACACAATTGTCTTGTTTAAATCCAAGCTCTTCTAAGAATCTGTGAAGCCACAAAATTTCTTTGCTTGTCTCCGTCATTGCTACATACTTTGCTTCCGTGGTAGAAAGTGCGACCACTTTCTGCAGCTTTGAAGCCCAGCTTACTACTGTGCCTCCAATCGTGAAGACATAGCCAGTAGTGCTCCTTCGAGTATCTTTGTCACCTGCCATATCTACATCAGCATACCCTTATAGAAAAATATCAGTTCCTCCAAAATACAAAGCATTTGTTGTTTTCCCTTTTAGATACCTAAGTATCCACTTCACAGCTTGCCAGTGCTCTTTACTTGGGTTTTCCATGAACCTACTTACAACTTCCACTACATGTGCAGTGTCTCGCATTGTCTAGACCATAGCATACATAAGAGAACCAACCGCTGCAACATATGGAACTTAAGACGTATAGGGTATCTCCTCTTGTGTCTTTGGACACATATCCTTGGTTAGTTTAAAGTGACCAGTCAACGGTGTAGAAACCGTTTTTGCCTTTTGCATTGCAAACCTTTCTAGTATCTTCTTGATGTAATCCTCTTGAGATAGCTTTATTGTCTTCTTCGTCCTTTCCCTTGATATCTTCATACCAAGTATCCTCTTTGCAGCACCGAAATCTTTCATTGAAAAAGATTTAGACAGTTCTTCTTTTAAGGTCTTTGATGTCCTACGTGTTAGTACTTGCAATCAGCATGTCATCAACATACAACATTAGGATGATGAACTTCCCATCTCCCAAATTCTTCGTGTGTAAATTGATTGACCGTTACCGCTTCATCTTACTATTTATAAGCCGTAGCTTACTTCGACCCTTCCTATTTTTTAGATGCAATGATCTGAGTTGCATCTTCAGAATCCATGATCTAACATCCATCGATCGAACTTCAAGTACCATTGTCTTTATGCTTGCTTTAAACCATACAAGCTCTTCTTTAATTCGTAAACCATTTTCTCCATACCTTTTACTTCATACCCCTTTGGTTGAAGCATGTAAATTTTCTCCTCCAAGTCACGATGAGGAAATGCAGTATTTACATTCATTTGCTCAAGATTTAGATCATGAGCAGCCACAAGGCTTAAGGCAAGCCTATTTGAGTCCATTTTTACAACAGGAGAAAATATTTCATTGTAGTCAATACCTTTCTTTTGAGAAAACCCTTTTACCACAAGCCTAGACTTGTACCTTTTCTTCCCACCTTCTTCTTCCTTCAGCTTATACACCCATTTGTTTTGAAGTGCCCGCTTACCTTTAGGCAAATCAACCAACTCCCATGTTTGGTTGCGATGTAATGAGTCCATCTCCACTTGCATGCTCTTTACCCATTCTTCTCTGGATTTGTGTTGCATATCTTCTTTGTATGATTTTGGATCTCCAGAATCTGAGATCAAGAGATGGCTGAAGGAAGGAACGAACCTTTTTGGAGGTCTACTTGCTCTTGTAGATCTTCGGGGAATAGGTTGAGGCTCCTCATTTGGTTGACTAGAGTCCTTGAGTCTTCACCATCCTCAAGTTCCATGTACTCATCACCTGTTTCTTTTGTTTGTTTTCTTTCCAAGTAATCTTTGTACATATTTGTTCGTTAAAAATTACATCCCTACTCCTTAAGGTTTTACCATCTTCAGCATTCCATAGGCGATACCCAAAGTCACCTTCTTCATAGCCAATGAAGAAACACTTTTTGGACTTTGCATCTAGCGTTGGTCTTAGGCTTCTATCTATGTGCATGATAGCCTCACACCCAAACGCTTTGAGAAATGCATAATTCACCGGTTTACCTGTCCATGCCTCTTTTGGAACTTCCCCATCCAATGCCGTTGAGGGTGACCGATTGATTAAGTACACAAACTTACTTACAGCTTCTGTCCAAAACTCAAGCAGTAGGCTTGCATGTAGCCGCATGCTTCGTGCTGGCTCCATGATTGTTATGTTCATCCTTTCAGAAATTCCATTTTGTTGAGGTGTCCTTGGGGTTGTTCTTTGCCTCTGAATGCCATTGCTAGAACAAAAGCTTTCAAAAGCTTGGCTCCAATATTCACCTCCATTGTCGGATATGAGGCATTTAACCTTAGTACTTGTTTCATTCTCCACAAAGGCTTTCCACCTTTGAAATATGGAAAACACATCGGATTTATTCTTCATTACATAAACCCATGTTTTCCTAGTCGCATCGTCTATGAATGTTACATAGTACAATGAGCCACCAAGTGATGGTGTACTTGCAGGAGCCCAAATGTCAGAATAAACCAACTCAAGTTTTTTATTTTTTCTTTCATTTCCAAATTTTTTGAAATTTTAACCCTCTTTTGTTTACCATAAACACAATATTCACAGAACTCTAAGTCCACTTATTTCAAACCTGGTAGAAGATTTTTTGTTTGAAGGATTTGCATTTCTTTGGCACTCCTATGCCCAAGCCGATAGTGCCACACCGCACTGTCGACTTCCATAGCTATTTCACAAGTTGAAGATTGTGTGCTAACAGTACACAAGTAAAGTGTACCGACCTTTCTCCCTTGGCAACCACCAAAGACCCCTTTGAAATCTTCCACCATTTGCTTCCGAATGCAATGTTGTGACCTTCATCGTCCAATTGTCCTATAGAGATCAAATTTTTGTGAAGAGAAGGAACATGCCTAACATCTTTAAGCTTCCATTCATTTCCATTAGCAATTTTAACACAAATTGTACCTTTGCCGACAATTTCACAAGCTTCATCATCTCCCAAGTATACATACCTAAAATTAACTTTGGTGTAATCTTGGAAATGTTGCTTGTGTGGTGTCGCATGGAATGAAGCCCCAGAATCTATTATCCAAGAATTAGACACATTGTCTAATGAGAGAATTAGAGCATCTTCCTCTACTTTACCTGCCACATTGGCCTCCGATGTTGGCTTGTTGTCTTGAGACTCGGACTCCTTCTTCTTCTTAGACCAACAATGCTTCTTGACGTGGCCCTTCTTGCCGCAGTTCCAACATTCAAGAACTGACTTTGTGCGTGACTTGCTTCGTCTTGAGAAATCACGACCCTTTTGGTTTTTGATCTCTCCTTAGGTCTTCCTCTTGTTTCCACTGAAATTGCAGCACTTGATGATTCTCATGTGCTTCTCTTTTGCATTTCCTCTCTTAGGAGAACACCCACAGCATCATCAAACTTAAGAGTATTTGTGCCAAAGATAGCATTACTTACAGCCACCACAAGGCTGTCCCAACTATCCGGTAGAGATGATAGTATAAGGAGAGTTCGCACTTCATCGAAATCAATTTTCATCGATTGAAGATGACTTATATTTGTGTTAAAGTCATATAGGTGTTTTACAACTGAACCATTCTCTACCATCTTTAGATTGAATAAGTGCTTCATGAGAAATACCTTATTGGATGCTGATTGTTTCTCATGGAAGTCGTCAAGTGACTTCATCAAGTCCTCCGTGGTCTTCATCTCCAAAACATTGAAGGCCACTGTTGACGCCAATCTTAACCGAATTGTTCCCAGTGCCTTTCGATCAAGGACAGTCCATGCTTCATCTGCCATCGTTGCGGGTTTCTTTGCAAGACCGCCTAGTGGCAAATAGAGGTCCTTCTGGTAGAGATAGTCTTCAATCTGCATCTTCGCATGTTGGTAGTTTTTGTCGTTGAACTTCTCGATCTTGACCTTTCCTTCCTTCGCCATTACTCCCACTCAATTTAAGGAATCCTTTCCTTGAGATAATTTAGCTATGAGCAAACCTTGCTCTTATACCAGTTGTTAGGAAATATGACGTAGCTCAGTATAATTGAGTAGATTACTTGTTGGGAGAGAGATAATTTTCACACACAAGAGATTATAGAGTAGAGAGAGAGAGAGAGAGATAGATAGAGAGAGAGAGAGAGAGCACACGATATACATGGTTCAACCAATGTGGGCTACGTCCACAGAAAAGGAGCCACTCAATGGCTTTAGTACTTTAAAACAAGAAGTAGGTTACAAAGGGATTATACCCTTTTGGAGCTCCTTCCTTGCTTCACTGTCATCACCTCACACCCACCTTGTTGCATCAACTTCACACTCTAAAATGTGTGTAGAAATGGCCTTCTTTTATAGGCCAAAAGGGTTGCCCTCTCTCATCAGAGGCATCCATGTGTAACCGCCCTTGTGTAGATAAGTCCAAATCGGACCCTCCAATCCGCCCATGTGTGGCCGCCCTTGAGAAAACAAGTCCTCCTTTGAATTCGGCCATCAGCCATTGACTTTTGATCACCAACCACCGACCAACCGGCCAAACGACCGGCCGTTTTTCGACCACTTTCCGGCCGTTGGCCGGCCATAATATTCCGGTAAAAAGAAATATTCCAGGTCAAGACTGGCCGTGAAATTTTTTATTTTCGACAAGTGATTTTATTTTCCGGCGAGTTATTTTTCTTCACGCACGATGGCTTCTCCTCATAATGGGGGGCCTTACAAATGTGCGTTTTTAATACAGAAAATTAGAAGGGGTAAATCAGGCTCCATACTTAACAAAGGTCTAGGTCTGTCTTATTGAATTCTCCACCCTGTGATAGTGGCTTGACAATCTCTTGGGACCAATTAGGTACCATTTCTATATTGAAAAGGTATGCATTAGGTAGGTCATCATCCACTCCCTCTGGATCATCTCCATTAGGTAATCGAGAGAGGTGATCTGCACAAAGGTGTGTCTTCCCCTTCTTTAGAACTAGAGTAAAGTCAAACTCTAACAATATTATGAACCATCTTACAATTTGTCCAGTATTTCATGGTTTGTTAACAAGGTATAAAAGGGCTTGATGTTCTATGAAAAACACAAACTTGTGTGCGAGTAGGTAATGCCAAATTTCTTAACGGAATAAATCATTCCAAGTCCTTCTCTCTCAGTGGTGGTGTAATTCCTTTCGGCAGTATTTAGTTGTCGACTAGAATAGCTGACTAGGAAATCCATAGTTCTCTCTCCCGGTTGAGCCAGAATACATCCAATAGCAAATGCAGAAGCATCTATATGGACGTCAAAGATTTTTTTCCAATCATGTGCTCATAGCACTGGAGCAGATACAAGGACATCTTTTAATTTTTTAAAAGATTCCTCGTATTTATCTGTCCATTCAAAGATCACGAGAAGTCTATACAGTGGTTGTGTAATAATTGCATACATGTGTATGAACCTCTTGTAATAACCACAATGTCCCATGAAGCATTGTACTTGCTTTGCATTGATCGGCTTAGGCATTTCAATAATCACCTTAATCTTATCCAAATCTGTGGAAATGCCATGTTCCGAGACAATATTCCCTAAGATTCATCCTTGTCTTACCATGAAAGCGCATTTTTCTAGATTAAGGAAAATCCTATATGTCTTGCATTTCTTGAATAACTTTTTGAGGTAATCTGAACATGTTCTTTGCTTTGCAAAGAGTGTACACATAGATCATCCATATAGATTTCCAAGAAATTTTTCAAATACTCCTTGAAGGCATGTGCCATCAATCTTTGAAAGGTGGCAGGTGCATTTGTTAACCCTTTTTTTATATTTAGTTTCTGCTTTCAGCCTTTCCTTTCTTTCTTTCACATCCCTAGGACTGTCTTTTATCCTTGGGTCTCGATCTTGAGAGAACTGAGTTGATATTTTGTTTTTAGTGCAATCTTTTTCCTTTACCAGAGATAAGAATTCTATTTTGTTTTTAATGATTGGCCTCTAGCCTTGTGAATTTCTCTCCGTTTTTTGTAATGTGCTTGACGTCTCAGTTTTTGATTTGGAAAATTGTAAAACCTTACATCAGGTAGCCTTTCCTCTAGCTCACTAGGGTTGTCAAAACATTCATTATCTGCATCGTCATCCCGTTCAAGATGGTCTGTAGAATCATGGAACAGTTCTCCATTCATTTCTTGCCTATTTCCAATTTTTCTTGATTGATCCAAGATTTCGTAATCATCCTCTTTTATAGGCAACCGTGTAATATGGAACGACATCATACCCATCCTGGTCACAAAACTTTGTCATTGGTCCCTCCGCTATAGCACTCACATCTAGGGTTGCCAGAATATGTGTCCATTCTAATGGTTCTAAGGAATCTTTTGAAAAAGGTTCTGGAATGTATTCCGTATCTTTGATCGCTCTGTCTAGAATACATTCTTCTCGTTTTAGGCTTCCACAACTAGATGCTCCACACATCCATACTCCTTTGGCTTTTCTAACCACTCGAGAAGTTCTGATCGTACTATAGTGGCAGAGTCAAATTCTTCTACCGGGGTTTTGTAGACATCTTTGTAGATATGGTCGTTAAGGTCTATCCATGTCATAGTTTCCATGTGTCTGAGGTATATGTGATTGTAGCCCCAATCTTGAACAATCTTTAATTGTCTCATGAAGGGTCGTCCAAGTATTATGTTGTAATTATTTTTCTTGCCAAAATCCACTATAGCAAAGGTATGCTTGTACTCGATTCCGCAGGACTTAACAACTATTTTCTCTAAAAGTCCTATGGGTCTCTCCATATAACCGTCAACCAGTTATAGTTCCATTATGGTGGTTTACAAAGCCGGTTGTCCCCATTTCTTCCATATATCTTTTGTCGCAATGGCTACACCCGCTCCACTATCAAGAATAGCCATGGTGGTAACACCTTCTAATTCCACTGGGAGCGTGGTATTGCCAACTTCCCCTTTGCAGTATTCTCCTACCTTGTTTAAAGGCACTGACTGGTTGCATGTTTACCTAGGGTTTTTCTAAATCTTTGACTCCTTCCTGCATTCGTGAATTTGGATCCCTTACTCCAATTTTTTTGAGACATTTTCCTACCATATTCCACATATTAGATCTCAATCTGAGAAGCTCTACGAGAGTAATGGTACAAGTTACTGGAGTCGATAAGAGTGTTATCAACCCCTGGGAGTCCATGCCCTTCCTTGTAGTGTGTTGCTGGGATGGTACAACTTTCACATCTGACTTTGCTTCATACTCTCCCATAAAGGATGGTAATGTTTTCAAAGATAAAGGTTGGCTATCCCAAGATTTCACTGATCCCTTATCTCCCCTGTAAGAGTGCATCTCTAGATCTACTTGAGGTCCTGCCTCAAATTATTCAATAGGAGCAAGGAAGTCATCTTCTCCCATACTGGTTTTGTTAACCCGTTGGCTTAGTTCTTTAGCTTCATTGGCTTCCCTTATCTATCTCCGGAGATCACTTAAACTCTCATCTCTTTTATACAATTCAGATGGGATAGGTAGAAACCCTTCTGATGTAGTCTGTTGTGTTCGACACTATGCGAGGTCTTTTGATTGAATGTTCGGGTCTCAATTTAATTTCTGGACTAACAAATAGCCGGTCCGATCCATGTGTTGGAGGGTTCCTCGTTATTGGCCCTAGAAGTTCTACCTCCTTCACCTATTTTCTTGGAGTTGGTTCCAGTAAATTTTGCGCAGTTTTGATCATCTTTTGGCACATTTCCAATCTGTGTTTTTCCAACTCAGCATAGGGATATGTCATCCATTTTTGCTCCTGAGTTTGGTCCATTTTAAGCCTTGAGTCGTATGCTTTCAAGAGTGTGCCTAGATGTTCATTTACTTTTCCACTAGTACCAATCCGCCCAATCCCGCACTTCTGGATTTTGATTTCTTCTCAAGCTCAACCTCTGTTGGTGTTTCTGGCTTTTGAAGTGCTCATTTTTCAAGTTTTTCTAGCCTGTCTTTGGTCAGCTGTAACTCTTCTGTTATGACATTTTGTTCTCATTCTTCCTAACTTCTACCTGTGCTTTTCTAGCTTTCCACGTGTTTCATTGACTTTTTTGTTCGATGCTACGTGTTTTACCTCCTAGTTCTTCATTTCCAAGTCCAAATTTTTCTTTTTGAGCCTGAGCTCGTGTGATGACCTGTATTGGTATAATTGTTTCATTCTCGGAACCACTGCTTGAAGGGATAGGCGCCAAAAGGTTTATGGTTGCTTTCACTATTTTGTTTAAATTTTTGGGCAATCAACAATCGAATGAGTCATGCCACAATCTAGACAATACGCATTCACTCATACAATTTCCAAATGAGGACAACATGGCCACCCCCACATTTATAGCAAGGTCCCAATGGTTGTCATGGAGCTCCTTGGGCACCTCTCTGTTGGTAAGCTAGTCTAGGATTATTGAAACCTCCATTGGCTATGAACAACAATGTTCTTTTGTCCAAACTATATCTACTCTCTCCTACAGTCTGTGCCGCGGTTGGTGGTCCAACATTTCCAATCATACTCCATGGTTCCGGTGTTCTCGGCTCTTCTGGTGGGTAGTATGCTGGGCCGGCCGTTATTTCAATCGGTTCTTCATAATAAACAAGGATAGGCATTAAGGCTTTTTCCTCTGTTTCTTCGACAATGGACGTATATCTCACACCTATCGGTCTTGTTCCTGGGAGTGGTGGTTGTTGCCCTAAAATTGGCTGTGGTCATTCAACCCCAATTGGTCCTGGAAAATTTCCCGCAATATATCTAGGTACATGTGGCACTTGAGGTGGTGCTACTTGCGGTTGGGAAATATATTGTCGTTCTTTCACGTACCCTTTGTTGTAGTAGCATTCCTCAATAACATGATTTGTCCATTTTTGTTCGATGGCGCACCACTTTAAAGGTTTAGCGTGTGGCTTGGCAAATGGGCTAATCCTCTTTAGCACCTCCTCTATCAGTTGCTCTTGGTTTACACCTGGCTCATTTTGTTCTACAGTTCTCCCAATTTTTGATCCACTTTGTTGAGATGATGAATCATCATCTCTATCCCTTAGATCTCCAACTCTGTAGATCTCACAGTTATCTACAAGGAACAAAGCCTCTTTGGTTAACTCATTTAGAGTCGGGCTTTTCTTCATATGCAAATATTTTTGAAGATCTGCATTTCTCAATCCTTGGATAAATATCAACATCAGTCTGGATTGAGTAGGTAACTCTTCCATTGGGCAGAATTTTATATATCGTTTCAGTCGTAGGGTTGCCTTCCTAACAAATTCTCCATCTTTCTGTTTAAACTTGTGGATATGAGAGACAGTATTGTGAGCTATCCCTCTTTGAGAGAATTCTTCCACAAACTCATCAAAAACTTCTTGGATGGTCCCAAAATCTTGTCTTTCTACAAAGTCAAACCATGTGGGGGCGTCTTCCTCTAAGGTGAGTCCAAACCCTGCAAATTGTGTATCAAAGTCTCTAACCTCTTCTGCTTAGATCACTCGCAAAAATGTTGCCACATGATCTCTAGGATCTCCTTCTCTTGAATACCTCTTGTGTACCCATTTCTGGACAAGACAGTCTAAGACATCTTTGTTCTACCAGTCAAACCATAGAACCTCCATGTACCTCTCTCCTCACAGGGTCTGGTTCATGTCTCAATCTTTCGTCAACTACGCCTCCCATCCCAATTCCTCTGTATGGCCTTTCAACAGGCGGTTCCCTTACAAAACCTCTTTCTGTCTTGATTCTCTTTTGATAGGGAAATCCTGTTGTGATTGGGATCATGGTTGGTCCCTTGCTTTCCTTGGGATAAGAATAAGAGTACGTGGGCATAGTTGAGACTATAGGAGTCACATATGAACTATTTGTAATAGGGGCTTCGCCTCTATAGAACTCTTGTTCTCTCGTCACCCTAGATCGCAACCATGATTGTTGAGTTTCTGGATTTGTGTTGAGATATGAAAGAAAGGCTGGTATTTCTACCATTCCAGCTTGCCTGGTTGAGATTTTGATCTCATCCTCCCTTTCCTCAAAAGGATTAGTAGATTTACTGGGGGTAGAGTTTATTCCTTGAGTGGTAGCGAGTTCTATTGGCATCACCCTAGTGGCTATCAATCTTGCTACCTTTGCTTTTTCTATTGGCTTATACTCACATCCATATTTGTCAACATATATTATGAGGCTTCCCTCACTGATTCATATGAGAACAAGTACATAGTTTTTTTTGTGCCTAGCTCAAAGACAAATGGTGCTAGGCATCGAAAATATGTCTTGACTCTCCCATTCAGGTATTCATAGATTCCTACTGCTCCATGGCTAGTTGCAACTTAGTCACCTTCTTGTCAAACACTAGGGTGGCATTAGGAAGGCCTATTAAAGGAGATATTTCAATGATTTCAAAAATCATCTTCCCCTTTACCACATTATCCCCATACTTGTTGTAGTTCATTGGATCCTTAACTATAAGGTAATGTGTTCCGTCCTCATCACGAAATCTATCCCCATCATCGTACGCTAGAAGGGCATCCACTCCTTCTGCTAGTTTTTTTTCAATACATATGCTTTTTCGTCCCCTTTCATCAGCATAGACCAAAGCCCCATGGGTATTTGGTCCTTCTAAGTAAAGGGTTGAAAACCTTAATGTCCGAGGAGGGTTTCTAGAGGTGCTCCCCCCCTCTCCTTGGATTGTCTAGTTCATCACGGTGTTTTAGTCCGCCATGAGATAAAAGGATTGATCAAAGGAGGTGTCGGTCCCACTTTCGTCTTCTATGATTGGTGCTAGCGGATCTACCCTTGCTTGGGTCACACTCTCTTCCGTAAACACTATGCTGACCTGATCTCCTGGTGGTTTTTGGTCTCTTTGAAGGTTTCTTCCTGATCTCAAATACATCAATCCATTAATACACCACTACAAATCCAAGCCTTTTACCTTGTGAGTTCACTGTGTCATGTCTTACTCTGACTATTTCAACTCTTCAATTGGTTGATTGCTTGCACTTTAGATTGGTCTAGACTTGCTGGACTTCGTTGCTGGCTATCTGTAAAAATTAGACTCTGCAATTCCTTGTCAATGATGGTTCTCTAACATGCAGTATTGATTAGGAAGAACATGCAAGTATTTCTTGTCCAAATTTTCCTTTGGAAGATTGATCCCCTGTATATGTTATTATCACAGAATGGACTAGCAAAAGGTGTTGCCATAGCTAAGTGGATTACTTGGCAGGCTCTAGCTATACTGTGAGCTCTAAAATTTGGTTGTCAGTCTTTATACGTGTATAAAGACTATTAATAAGAAATGCCAATCTTTCTTCACCAGAGGTTCTTCACCATTCATGCAACTCATAGTAATTTTCAAAGTAACAATTGGACCACTTTAGTATGAGTTACAATGTCATGCAGATTGATTTGGGATCTTGTTTCTGTTTCTTGGCACTTGCACACTCAGATTCTTTCGAACTTGAGTGTAATCTTGGCTAGTGGCATCTAAGGTCTCTTAGAATGCAATGATATGTTCCAGTTCAACTTCGGAAGTCATTAGGGTCAGAAAGTCTTTTACACGTATAAAGTCTTTCTGATCAGATTGACTGGATTTTTGTTGATCAGTGCTTCTAGTTGAGTGTTGACACCCCCTGTGTGGTCTTAAGTTCAATTATTGGTCAATAACATCAAAAACACTTATACACGTATAAAGACTTTTAGGGCCAATTGACATGAAACTTGCTCCATAGGTAGTCTAGCACTCAGGGACTTCACAGATATTCTCTAACTTGAGTTAGGAATCAAGTTTGTTCAAGTTGTGGCCAAAACAGGGGGTATGTAGAGTGTTTGCATTGTTTCTTGTTCTTTTTAAGCTTTGTTTTGATCCAAATGCAATGAAATATGAATCAAGGGCTTCCCCAAGGCTTTAGGAAACTTTGAGCATCTATCTTTTGTACAATTTGGCTCTATTCTGGGTTGCTAGTCTTTATACGCGTATAAAGATTTTTTTATTAGAATGAACTTAAACCTCAGCCCAAATTTCTCTTTGGTGTGTACTCTAAGCCTATGTGCTCAAAATCAAGTTTTAATGCCAATGATTCACCAATTACCCAATTTTCTTTGTTTTTGGTTAGAATTTGCTAAATACTCTTCACAATTAAAGTTAGCTGACCAAATGATATGAATTCTTGTAGTCACGCTTAGATAACCCTCCTAAATGGCTTAAAATGGCTTAGTGTGCTGACAACATGCAAATTATTTCCCAAATCTACCATGGAGACTTCATACGCGTATGAAGTCCTCTGTCTTAGAATTCAGATCTGTTTCTTCCTTAAGTTCCCCTACTTATCAGTATAATGTACATATGTTCTCAGTAAAATTTAGAGCTTAAAAGTGTTTCCAAACACAAGTTTCTGATTTTTTCCTTATTACAACCACTCTGTCTTTTGGTGTTTGGTCCCCAGATCTTTGCCAAGACTCCCAACTCAAGGTGTTCCTAGGGTATAACTACTCATTTGAATACTCTGGTACAGTCAGTTTTCCCAAGTTTAGTCTCTTTTTGGCACTGGAGACTTCATACGCGTATGAAGTCTAACCTTACAGAATTCAGATTTTGATGTGCAGGGTCCTTTTTTCTGATGCCTTCTTTAGTCCTCAAAGATCCTCAGCCAGGCAAAACATTTTTATGAGCCTTGTTTTACGCTGGTTCAGCCAAGAATCACTCTCTTTTCAAAATTTTGATTCAACCAATAAACTCAAGCAAATTTCCATTGATGGACAACTCTAGATCAAAATCAATTCACCTACCTACTAAAGCTACTCCTAAGCATAGAAAACTGGCTTTTGCAATTGTGAGTAGATAAGCATTTAACTGACACAAACAGACTAGCCAATGCTTTACCACCACCTCAACCACTCAAGCTCCCAAACTAACACATTTCTAAACTAAAACCATCAACACGGTTGACCAAGGCAAGACACACGCTTCCTAGCACCTCTGTATAGGTCCTAACTAAACTAAGATAGAAGGAATACTCTAGTAAACTAGAGAGGAATTCTCGCCTATAGGATTAGTCTAAGGTCACCTACCTAAGGCTTCGTTCCCTGGCAGCGGCGCCAATGTTGGTGGGTATGCCGCGAGCAGACGCTAGTATAGCGAGAACAAAACCAACAACTCTATGTCAACCGAAGATGAAGCTTAACCCGTAGGCACATGGAAACAAGAAGAGGGTTATGCACCTACTTCTTGACCTTTTAAGACAATCACTAATAAGGAAATTGGGTCAAAGATCGCACTAGTGAAGACAATCCAAACCACAACGCTAACGTTCATTGAATCTAGGTCAAACACATTCAAAACATCACGAAACTCATAAGGTACACTCTCCTTGTCTTGAGATCAATATCCTATGGACTGTGACTGGATAACCCACCTCCAACTACCCCTTGCGACAATCGCGTATAAAGACATGCAGCAAATAAAACTTACTATTTTTTGTGGCATATGGTCCTAATGTGTAGTCCTACTCTCCGTGAACCCATAGGTACAAAGAAGCCCCCAAATGGACACCCGGTTTGCAAGAAAACTCACCCAGAAGCTTGTAGGCGCTCTCTTTGCGTCATTGTTGAAATTATACATTGTTGGCATCGGAGGGAATCCCTTGCAATTGCTAACACAATGGTGGTGTCGCCTCAGCAATGGGCCTTCCGTAGCGCGTGTAGCGAAGAGATCAAGTCTCTCTCTCTCTCTCTCTCTCTCTCTCTCTCTCTCTCTCTCTCTCTCTCTCAGACTCCACACATAGTGAAAAATCGATTTGATTAATTCCAAAAAATTTGGGTTTAGGTTACAAAAGTTAAATTATACACATTCCTCCATAGAGGCTCGTTCCCACAAGGTCTATTGGCAGCTCAAATATTACAAAGGTACCATTTCACTTCAAAAAATAGTAGTACAATGTATTGAGAAACCTCTTCTGTATTCTGTCATCAACACCCATGAATATTCCATCATGTTTAACACATTGATTTATGCACATGATGCGTTTATGATCACGACGTGCGTGTATAAAAAGCGCTTTTTATTTCACGTCATAAAGGTGGTGAGGACATTGTTTTGATCATAAATCACAAACCACTATGAATCAGCTTGAACCCTTTATACCAGAGATAAAACACATCATTTGGAGCATTTTCTCTCTTTGGTGTCATGTGAAAAACACACATGAGCTAAGAGATATGGTCACAAAACAGTTTGCTGCCCACTAGGTTCCTTGGAGAACCACTATATAGATTCACCGGATGGGCAAACCCACTTAACCAATTGAAAATCTTGATGAAACTTGATGATAAATGAATTTAGGTTTCCGTTAGCACTTCGGGAATGCAAGTTATTAATCACTTTATAATTGGTTTTCCCTACACGCGTAGGGGTGTGTTGAGCCAGCAGAGGATCACACCCGCATTTTTGCTCACACCCATCATTATGTAACCATTGATTGTAATAAATGTCTTTCCGACATTTAATTTTGAATTGAGCCATTCATTAAGTAACGGGACTCAATTGAGTTTCCAGCTTGTAATCCCGACGTAATTTCACCTGCTGATGTAAATAATTAGAGATGTTCTCACCTCCAAGGCTGAGGTATATAAGCCAAAGTTTTGTAACCTAAGAAAGATTCAATTATTAATCAAAGGGAGTTTTTGAGCGTCGTGACTGTGTCTGAGAGAGAGAGAGAGAGAGAGTCTTATCTCCTTGCTACGCGAGCTACGGGACCGCCATTGGAGAAGCGACACCACCATTGCGTTAGCAACGGTGAGAGCTACGCACAGATACCAAGAGTGCGCGCTATCGGCTTCTACGTGTGGTAAGTTCCTACGAGCTTCGGTGTGAGTTTTCTTCCAACTCGTGTGTTGGAATAGAGCGTGCAGCATATCTATAGAACCACAACGAGTAGAGCTACACATTAGTACCATCGGGGTCAAGTTTCGGTCACCTGTATTTTTCGGCCTGTCTTCATACGCGTTTACCGCACGAAGTGATTATAGGTTGATTTCGCAGTTCAAGTCTTTAGGGTGTTGTTCTTACCTAGTGTATAGACTTCCCCTTGAGTTTGAGATCGATTCGATGATTCTAGATCCTGTTTCGTATAGCATTCGTTCGTAGTACGGATTTCAGTCACTTGCGTATTTTAGAACTTAGATTTGATTTCCTTAGTAGTGATTGTCATTAGAAGGTCGAGTAGGTGATTTGACACCCACCTAGTTGTTTCCATGCGCCTGCGGGTCAAGCTCCGTCCTCGTCTGACAAATTCTGTTGTTGGTTGAGTTCTCGCTATTTAGCTTCCGCTAGCGGCGTAACCGCCTTAACATTTGGCGCCGCTGCCGGGGACGAGAGCCCTAAGTAGGTGACCTTAGACTAATCCTACGAGGTGAGTCGTATAAACTACTTTGTATACTTTAGTTAGAAAAGATCTAGGAGTGGTGGACTCCGAAGGTCTCTAGAGATACTAGGAAGTGGGGTATTCCTGGGTCTTCCGTGTTGACAGTATTTTTAGTTTAGCTTAGATTAGATTGTTTTTTATGGTGTTTAAGTGGTTGTTGACATAAAAAGCATTTGCTACTCCTTGTGTGGTAGTAAATCTCTTTATATTTTCAATTGCAAAAAATCCATTTTATGATTAGAAGTAGCTTAGGTAGGGCCTGATTTGATCCTGATCTAGAGCTATCAATTGGTGTTCTATTTGCTTGATGTGTTTGATTGCATGTTAGATCACTGAAAAAAATCGCTTTGGTAGTGAAATATGCAATAAACAAAGTTCAAAAAAATTTTCTGTGTAACTGATTGTTGCTGAGCACTTAAAAGAGCTATTGGAAGAGTTCTGTGCTGAAAAACTGGAAATCTGCAACTTTAGACATCATACGCGTATGATGTCTTAGGACCTAAACAGAGACTAAAATTGAAAATTTGCCAGTGCCAGAGTGTTTAGAAGGGGGGTTTTACCCTAAGATCAACTTAAAACAAGAGCATTAACACTCAAAGAAACCCAAAAAAGACAAGTCGGAGTCCAAGAAACGCAAAGAATAGGAAATTTTGGATTCAAATCTTGTTTTTACATTCAAACCTGACAAAAACACTTGAAACTCAATTATAAACATTGGAGAAGGCTTAAAACCAAAAATAGTCAAAATCTGGGACAAAAGACATCATACGCGTATAATGTCTTTTGGCACTTCCACTGCTTATTTTTGAAATCTGACCTGACAAGATTGTTACAATCACTGTTGGAAGCATAAATATCAAATTTGGACCCAATTTGATGAAAAAGACATCATACGCGTATGATGTCATTGACCTAATTTTGGACATATTTTGATACTTTGCTAACACAGATCCATTGTAATAGCTGTCTAGAGGTTATATTTCAAGTTTCATCCCATTTGGATCACAATTGACCCAAAAAACAAGTCAAAAGCGGAAAATTGCCAAGAAAAGCCTGAACTAGCCATAACTTGCTCAAACAGAGTTCAAACTGAATTTTGTGAGTGAACAGAGCATAAAGGGGCCACTGAGAGTGAGTATAACCAAAATAGTCAAAATCTGTGAAAAAAGACATCATACGCGTATAATGTCTTTTTCAGCATAACTGCAACAAAATTCTCACTTGATGAAACAGAAGATGTCCAACTGACAAGATTAAACAATTGACCAAGTATCAATCAGTTTGGATCAATTCTGACCACAAAAACCTGGGAAAACAAATTGCCGAGACGGAAAAGTTACAGTCCTTTAGGGGAATTGATGAATTTGAGATCGGGCAGGAATCTCCGGAATAATCAACCAAAACAAGGGGAACCAGCAAGTGTCATATCAACCGAGGGAAGTGTAAACCAAAGTTGGGTGCAACCATTAGAGCCGATCTTTGAAGGAAGTGTCTCTGATACTTCTTCGGAGAGATCTTACAAGATTTTCACCGAAAACTTGGAACACCTGAACCTGAACAACAGAGAAAATATGGCAGCAGGATCATCAAACCCTTCCGCCACAATGAAGCTATTGTTCATAAAATACCAGTACGACAATGAGCAAGGTGCCAAGATCTACAAAGATGGAATGGACCGCTATTGTGTAAAGATAGAAGATAGACCTAGTGAGTTCAAGGACTTAGTGCCTGTGAGCTATAGCGGAGATAGATATCTCGATGACGAGGGTACCATGTACTTGGTAGTCCTAAACCCTAACATTGTGGACAAGTGGGGATTGATGGGCACCAAAGCCAAAATAGATGAAGAACTCGAGGAGAAAGAACACTGATAACATCTATGTGGGGCTGTACAAATATAATAATGGGGAGCAAGATCTCTATTATAGATGTGAAGAACCCTACACCAGAGAGTTGACAGACCAAAAAAAACTGTATGTCTTTACCTACACAGAGGGATCGGAAGTGAAAATTGCCGCTTACGATAAGTATGGCAGGCAATACTCAACAATGGGCAAGAAAGAATTAGAAGGATATACATACTTTGGGGGACCACTACATCAGTATTATGTTACTTCTAGCTCACATAGACCAGCACCAACAACTGGAGTGCAAAACTCAATGACAACAGGAGGACAAAGAACGCAGGTTGCTGACTCTTTCAGTCAACCTTGGGACTCGAAGCTCGGACCAATGGGATCATTACATTCCAGAGAGTCAATGGAGACGAATCGAGGTAGTGCAGTTCCAATCCCCACCTATACCACTCCAGGTCCAAGGTTTGAAGCGGAACCATCACATTTACCTCCCAGTAGTAGATTCAGGGCAGAGGAACCGACAAGGGTAACCCATGAAGTCCATGATGCTAGAGAAAGCTTTAGCCGGGACACAGGAGCAATGAGATTGGTAGCAGATCATAGACGTATGAGACCATCTCAAGTAGCCAAGTGTATGCCAAAGAAGTATGGTGGTTCAGGAGATCCGTATGCACATGTGTCACTCTTTAAGCAAGTCTTAAGAGCTGAGCAGATAACAGATTTCCATACACAATACGAGGGATTTGGTCTTACTCTAGAAGGTACTGCATTGACATGGTTTCAACCAATGAACATAGGGGGATTCCATGACATTGACCATTTGCTAAGAGAGTTTGCTGAGGAATTCTCAAAACGAGGGATTAAGCACAATACGGTCTCACAAATATATGCTTTTAAACAGAGAGAACACGAAAAAGTGAAGGAAGCTTCACTTCGCTTCAAACAATACATTGAGAGATGTCCAGTACGTGAACGACCACAAGATGACAGAATATCTGTTCTCTTTATTGAGGGACTGAGGAACGACACTCTCAAGAAGGACTTGCACTTGAAGGCTTGTACAAGTTTCGAGCAAGTAACGAGAGAGGCATTGTACTTAGTGGATAACTGTACGGTTTACGGAGAGGTGTCAGCGGATACAGATTCTGCATCCAGTAGCTCCTCCTCCATAGCGAGCGAGACTACCACTAAAAAGAATGTTCAAACAACAAACATGCCAAATGTAGAGCAAATGATAGAAGATGCTCTAAAAAGGATGGCACCATACCAAAAACCATTGCCAAAAACACTGAAATGGTGTGCTATTGAACAAAAATGGACAAATCATCCAACAGAGGAGTGTTATTACAACAAAGGGTATGTAAGGGAGCGCCAGTATGCACCTCCTGCTCAATTAGCACCACCTCAGATACATCCAGTACCTCGATACCCAACGGGAAATGTACCAGGACCTATGGGGATAGAAAGACCGCAACCGGTATTGGGACAACAACCACCTTTACCAGGAGCAAGACCAGTGGGCATTAGATATGCACCAACCTTAGAGAATCAGGAAGAACAAGCCTTAGTGCCTGTTCAAGCTTATTACGAAGAATCGGGTGCACACATGTCTCCGACAGTGTATTACCCACCAGAAGAACCAAAACAACCAGAACCATGGGGCATGATGGGGAATGTTGGAATACCCACAGTTACCAGTGCTTCTGATGAAGAGAGATACAATATGGACGCAAGAACCTTGATGTTCATAGCTCATGGAGGGTTAACAGGACAAAGACCATCCTATCCACAAAGGACGAATCAAGCGGGACCAAGACCAGCACTAGGACCCTGTTACAAGTGTGGAGGTGACCATCTGATGAATGTTTGCCCACATACGGAAATCATTAGAATTAACTCTTATTGCACTGAGTGTGGGGTTACTCACTTCATTGAGGATTGTTCAAAGAATCCAAACAAAGTGCAAAAGACGACATTGAATATGCTAGAAACTATTCCTACCAGCAGTGGGTCTGAAAATGAAACTCTGATACCAACGCAAGTTGTTACTAGAGCTCAAGCTAAGAAAACCACTAGAGAACCTGAGAATGGAAAGTTGGCGACTGACGTAGTTAGTCAAGGACCGCGGAGTCAGAAAAACACATGGAAAGCTAGAAAAGCACGCATGAAGTTGAGAAAAGAACGTGAAGACGCTATTCTAGCTGAGGAACTAAAGCAAACTAAAGCTAGATTAGAAGAACTTGAGAGTCAAAACGGGAAACGAGAGATGAGCCCGGAAAGAACGAAACAAAAGAGTATCAAAGAAACAACGAGCTTAAGCTCCGGGGGATCAGTGCTAGTCGACAAGGTACACGAACCATTGGACGCACTGATGAGAGCTTACGAAGCTAGGTTAAGGAACAACCAAACACAAGAATAGAGGTGGATAACATACCCAAACGCGGAATTGGAAAAGCAGAGACTTGAAATGTGCCAGAGAATGATCGAGACTGCACAAGCCTTATTAGAACCACCAAAAGAAACAATGAATTGTGGAAAGGAAAACCCAATTCAGCAAGAGACTATCGTTTCACGGATAGCTGAAAAGACTCCTAGTGCACAAAAGCCTGAAAATACACAAAAGGATGACCGCATAGTATTGAACACAACCGATCAAGAGATAGAGAGTTTTCATCCAGTCATACAGAGGATTTACGGAAAAGATGAGGATTACAATGAATTTTGGAAACAAGTGAGAGAGGCAAACTTTGCAAACGAGCTAAGTTGCCAAGCTAATCAGACAAATTGGGAAAAGGACATCAGGAATCCTCCCATAGTGGAATTTGAGGCAGGATCTCAAGTGGACTTGGATCTGCAATCTTACTGGGGAGATGGGGGCTCTGTTAGAACAATGGAGAGCAAACCTCATTCACTGAAAACCTTACCTTCATACTTAGGAGAGTACGAAGCAAAATCCGAGATTAGAGCACTTCCCTCACGAAAAATCTCATCAGAAAAAGTCATGGACTCGCAAGGATTGATAGAGATTTTGTCAACACCAGTGACATGCACTATCACTCTAGCTGAGCTTTTGAGGCTAAGACCACATATGTGGACCACTGTAGGAAAATGCTTGGAGAAATTCGGGATAAAAGATCCAACATCGAGATTGCAAGAGAGCATAGAGGAGCTGAGCAAGCCACAAAAGAACGCTAAGCCTGTACCCTTAAACAAGGTCGGAGAGTATTGCGAAGGTGAAGAGGGGAATACAACCTTACCAGTTGAATTCCAAGGAGTGAAGACGATGGCAATACTAGACAGCGGAGCTGGGGTAGCCATTGCTACAAAAGAAATCTGGAAAAAATGGGGGAAACCAGCAATAAGGAAGACTAGGTTGAAACTCCAATTAGCAGATGGACACATGGAGAAACCTATGGGGTTATTGGAGAAAGTTGTATTGACTTCTTGCGGCATTGAATACGAACATACTTTTGCTATTGTCGATTTTGGCAAGGAGAATAACTATGATATCATAGTGGGAAGACCATTCATGAGACAATTGAAAATGGTCCAAGATTGGGGCTACGATCACATATATCTCAGAAATATGGAAACCACTACACGTGTGAACCTGAAAGACCATAGCTACAAAGATGTGAACCGAACACCGGTAGAGGAGTTTGATTCAACTACTTTGGCGGGATCCGAATTTCCAGCTTGGTTAGGTAAACCCAAGGAGTTATGGATGTGTGGAGCTTCGAAATGTGGAAGTCTGAAACGAGAAGAATGTGTTTTAGAAAGGGCTATCGAAGATGAAACTTATGTAGGAGAACCCTTTCCAGAGGATACGTTTGAACCATTAGAATGGACACACATTCTAGCAACCCTAGATGTTTGTGCAATTCCGGATGGTCCCACAACGAAATTTTGCGACAAGGACGGGTACGACGTGGTTCCGTATTTCATGTTGAGAACTGTGCTCAAAAAAGAAACAGAAAAGAACGATACACTGGAAAAGGAAGATGAAGAAGAGGTGTTTCACGACATTCCCGATCATCCAGAGTGGGGAAATGAAGCAGACAACGAGTCAACGGACAATTCAAGCGGAAACGAAGAACCTATAATGGATGTCCGATTTTATGATTTTCCGAACCAAACTAAACAACGCCAGAAACACTATAGAGCAAAGAAGAAAACAAAAGGGGTTAGAACCAATCCGATGCCTAGAATAAGAGGAAAAAATCAATTCCTAATGCTAGTAAAGGCTGAAGATTGTGTTAAGGATAAGATTTCTGAAGGAATGAGAGGCAGTGATCAAAAGAGCTTACGAAAAGACAAAAGAGGCTCAAGAAATCAAGTTCAAAATAATGGAACGAAAACTGAAACAGAAAAATAAGAAAAGAACAAGCGCAACAGAGAACACACGGAGTCCAAGCTAGAACGTAGAAACAAGTACAGAGAGCTCAAGAAAACTCTGAAAGAAGTTTGGACTACAGAAATTGAGAGTGGAGAGGACGAAAACGTCAAAATCAAGGAAAACATGGATGTTCCCTCTCACTATAGGAAATTCACAATAGAGGATAGGAAGGTGATATTAACCCCACCTATTCGAGAGAGGAAGGAGAACGAATCTTATGACGGACCGGAGGATGCAAAAAAAATTGATTTAGCAGCTCCAGGTGAGACGTGTTGGAATTAGGGTTGCAGAGAAACACACACAGCTTGGAGAAGACGAAGGAAGCTCAAGGCACACAATAGAGAGTGTGTTACTTAGTGTGCAATGGAAAGATAGATAGCCCTAGAGTGATGGGCGTATATACAATGCACGGGGGAAAAAACCTCCTAAAGAGGGAAAAAATGCCCCGGCGGTCCTAGTGTGTTCACACACATCACTACCACATGTATATGGTAACAAATCCCCCCTGGAGTGATGCGGTGAACGAGAGCTGGCACATGAGTAAAGGGAAGTGCCATGCCCTGAGGACAGGATCAGTCCACAAAGGGGAGTAAGCCCAAAGCTTTGCGGAAAGCTTCAAGCTTCTCACGAGACAATGCCTTTGTGAAAAGATCTGCAAGGTTGTCCTGTGTTGGCACATAAGCCAAGCTGATCTCTCCTGCTGAGAGCCTCTCCCTGACATAGTGGTAATGCACCTCAATGTGCTTTGTGCGAGCATGAAAAACTGGGTTCCTCGCAACTGCCAATGCGCTCTGACTGTCAGTGTAGATAGTGTTGGCAGTGTCCTGTCCAACACCCAAGTCAGCCATAAGGCGTCTGAGCCATACACACTCAACCGTAGCTGTGAAGACTGCCCTGTACTCAGCCTCACAACTCGAAGTGGCCACAGTAGGTTGCTTCTTGCTCAACCATGATATACATGAACTGCCAAGCATGAAACAAAAACCACTTGTGGACACTCGCGTGTCAAAACAACCAGCCCAATCTGAGTCCGAAAAAGCATGTAAGTCTGGCGGCAATGATCCCCCCTTGGGATAAAACAAGCCAAGATGTAAAGTGCCACTAAGGTAGCGGAAAATCCTCTTGACAGCCTGCCAATGCTTAGACCCTGGGCTATGCATAAATCTGCTGACCTGCGAGACTGCAAACTGAATATCTGGCCTCGTGTTGCATACATAAATGAGGCAGCCAACAGCAGTTTGGTAAAGAGTGACATCAGCAGGATCGCCAGCATCATGTAGACTCAACTTCAAACCTGTTTCCATGGGAGTGGCAATAGGTTTGCAATCCTCAAGTCCAAACTTACATAGCAATGTCTCTATGTAACTTTTCTGACACAAGGCAATACCACCATCACACTGCTTGAACTGTATACCCAAGTAATGATGCAACAGCCCCAAATCTTTCATCTTGAAAGTAGCATTCAAATCAGCCTTAAATTCAGCAATATGTCTCTCATTTGGTCCAGTGATCAGCAAATCATCAACATAAAGAACCACAATGAGAAATACATCATCCTCACGCTTTACATACAATGTGCTTTCTGTTGGACTGTTACGAAAGCCTCGTTTAACCAAATGAGTGTCAGCTTTCTCATACCAAGCACGAGGAGATTGCTTCAACCCATACAAAGCCTTCTTACATTTGCACACTTTGTCTTCTTGTCCTTTTATGACAAAACCGCGAGGCTGCGTTACATAAACTTCCTCAAATATGTCACCATTCAAGAAAGCAGTAACAATGTCTGATTGATGTACATCCCAACCAAAATGAGCTGCCAATGCACATAGAAAACGCACAGTAGTCATACGACAAGTGGGAGCAAAAGTCTCTTCATAATCTATGCCTTTTTGTTGTGCATAACCCTTTGCAACAAGTCGAGCCTTATGGCGATCGATCTCACCATCCGGCTTGCGTTTCAACTTGTAAACCCACTTCGTACCAATGGCCTTTTTGCCAGGAGGCAAATCACATAAAGTCCATGTGTCATTCTCTATAAGTGCATCATATTCTGATTTCATGGCAGCAATCCAATTTTCTGAATTCTATGCTTCATCAAAAGACAGAGGCTCCTCAACATCATGTAAACTAGACACAGCCAAAGCATAACAATCTGATGCATAAGATGCATGGCGAGAGCCTGAACGAGTACGACTAGATAAAGGTGCATCCAATTTACTGTCACGCAAAGTGTGCACCAGCCATTTTGGCATACCTCTAGCCTGCTCATTTTCAGCCCTTTCCTCATCAAGTACATCATGTACATCTGCATCAGTAATAGGCTGTTCTAAAACATTTTCAGAAACCCCCATAGGCTGTACATTTGCCTCATTGGAACTTACATTCGTATTTCCACCACTGAAAAGAGGCAACAAAGTGTCATAAATGTCCTGTGAGCTTACATTACTGTCTCTAGTACATTACAGCAAGGGTTGAATAGAATCTTCCACAAACACTACATCCCGTGAAACCAAAATACGTTTTGTTTGCGGATGATACAACCTGTAACCTTTGCTTTCAGCACTATAACCAACAAAAATACATTTGACAGCCTTATCATCCAATTTTCTGCGCTGCACTTGTGGCACCAAAGCATATGCCAAACAGCCAAAAACACGCATGTGCTCAATAGAAGGTTTTCTATCATGCCATGCTTCATATGGAGTAATAGACTGCAAAGCTTTCGTAGGACACCTGTTAAGTACATAAGTGGCACACATGATGGCCTCAAGCCAAAAAGAATGCGGCAAAGCTTGACTTTTGACCATACATCGTGCCATTTCCGTTAGTGACCTGTTTTTCCTCTCAGCAACACCATTTTGCTGAGGTGTATAAGGCACTGTACATTGGTGTTTTATCCCACGACTAGCCAGAAATGCATTAAATTCATGAGACATATACTCCCCCCCTCGATCGGAACGGAGGGTGCCCATAGTACATTTTGAGACATTTTCAGCCATAGCCAAAAATTGTTTGAAGCACATAAAAACTTCGGACTTCGCTTTAAGCGGAAATACCCACGCATGCCTGGAGTAATCATCAATGAAAGTCACGAAGTACAGGTAATTGCCCAAGGACGGAGTTTGCATGGGCCCACAAACGTCACTATGCACAAGCTGCAACCTGCATGTGGCCCTAACTGAACCATCCTTTGGAAACTTAGAACGCTGCATTTTACCCAGAATACAGCCTTCACAAACATGTTTGATAGGTGCTTCAAGAGGCGGCAAAGAAGCAACCATATCAGATTTCTGCAAACGCAGCAAACTGGCAAAATTCAGATGACCAAAACGTGCATGCCAAAGTTTTGCATCTGAAATAGCCCTTGAATCTGCAACAGCATTTGCAAAATTTTGTCCACACTTGTCATACAAAGTGAGCTTATACAGCCCACGGCACAAAAGCCCAGATGCAACAATTTCATCACCAAAACTGAGATCATGAACTGTACATCTGTCATCCACAAATTTGACTACAAGTCCAAGTGTAGCAAGTGCGGATACAGACAAGAGATTCTTCTTGATCCCAGGTACATAAAGTGCATCAACAAGTGTGAAGGAACTGCCATTAGCAGCAGTGAGCACAATCTTTCCAACTCCCTGAACTGGATAAGAGGCGTTGTTGGCACAAGTGACTGAATTCCCATGAGGGACAGACTCGAGAGAGGTAAACAATTCACGATGTGAGGTAATGTGCTTTGTAGCACCACTGTCGAAATACCACACATGTGAATCTGCAGCAACTGACAAGCATGCATCATGGACAGCAGGATTGTAAGTGCACTCTGCGCTAAAAGCCCATTCTGCATCAACATCAGCATCACAATCTCCTTTCACAGAAGACTCAACAATGGCTGCATTTGTAGTGGAACCAGCATTTGCAGTGGAACCACCCTCTTTCTTCTTAGCCTCTTTGGCCTTCAACTTAGGACACGACTTGATCAAGTGATCATTGGCTTTACAATAATGGCAACGCATTTTCTTTTTGCCCTTATCACCAGAATTGCCAGACGAAGTGCTGCCAGCAGAAGCATTAGGAACAGAAATTTTGCCACTCGCAGCAGAACCATAAGAAGTGGCTGCATTACTGTTACCACCCTTTCTTTGAGAAGCAATAAAAGCCTGTTCAACTGCACGCTGCCTAGTCCTGTTTTTTCTAGAAAGTGACTCTTGCAACAGCAATGTGCATAATGCATCAAACTTGACAACTTCAGGATTTCCTTGGGTCATCAGTCTCCAAGTACTAGCAAAAGTCTGGTAGGAATCTGGTAAGGCATCAAGAACAGTCTGCACAAGGGAACTGTCAGAAATGACTTCACCTGCAGAAATGAGTTGCTCATTGATATCCTTGACACTAGCAAGGAAAGTGTCCATATCATCTTCCTCATGCATAATCTTCGACTCTAGCTCTTTACGCAGCAAAGCAATTTTAGCCTCATTGCGGCTTGCATAAAGACCTGCTAGAATATCCCAAGCCTGTTTTGCAGATTTTGCTGAACGGATGTGAGGAATAATGGTGCGCTTCACAGACAACGCAATCAATGCATGAGCCTGCGCATCCTTAACATCCCAACGAGCTTGTTCTGCTGTAGGCAAAACAACTCTAACAGCTGCAATCCTTGCAGCAAGACCTGCAACATCCTCAATATCGCCTACATCTTCAGAACCAGGACGTACATCAATGCCCTGCACAATGTTCCAGACACCTTTTGACACAAGAACATGTTGCATCATATAAGCCCACATAGGGTAGTTGTCCCCATCCAACCTGTCCTCAGCAGCAAACATCTTGAACACATCTGTGTTGTTGTTGTCAGCCATGGTAAATGCTGCACCTGATGTGAAAACTGCCCGAAAATAGGAGAAATGGAGCGGGAACAACTTGTGCTATATAGCACAAACCGTAGAAGACTATAAGGCACCTGTTATGCAGAAAACGGCACTGACAGAAAATCTGCACAAAATGACGAAATAGCCTGTGCAGTACTGCTCGTAGTGGAAACGGAGGCCGAAATGAGCCCAAATCAAAATTCTGAGCAGACCGAGCTCTTCGAGCTCGCCCAAAATATTTGTCGACCTGCGAACGCTTGCCAAAGCTCACTGAAATCGGAGAAAGTGAGCAGGCGTGTGCTGGAGCAACTGGCGACTAAGCCCGGGAGGACGTGACCTGCTCTAATACCAATTGTTGGAATTAGGGTTGCAGAGAAACACACACAGCTTGGAGAAGACGAAGGAAGCTCAAGGCACACAATAGAGAGTGTGTTACTTAGTGTGCAATGGAAAGATAGATAGCCCTAGAGTGATGGGCGTATATACAATGCACGGGGGAAAAAACCTCCTAAAGAGGGAAAAAATGCCCCGGCGGTCCTAGTGTGTTCACACACATCACTACCACATGTATATGGTAACAAGACGCTTAGACCGGTGTACATAGCCACAGATTTGTCTCCAAGCGAGGAAGAGAGACTTTTGAGTCTTCTCAGAGAGTAGAGGGATGTGTTTGCATGGTCTTATAAGGACTTAAAGGGAGTTGACCCATCGATATGCCAACACTCAATCCCACTGAAACAAGACGCAAAGCCTAGCAGACAGAGACCATACACATATAATGATACTTTTGCTAAGCGAATCAAAGAAGAGATAGATAAGCTAATGGAAGCTGAATTCATATACGAGATTGAACACACTGATTGGGTATCTCCGATTGTGGTAGTACCTAAGAAGAACGGAAAACTCCGAGTGTGTGTCAACCTAAAGAAAGTGAATGCTGCAACAATCAGGGACAATTATCCCCTGCCGATAACTGATCATGTTCTAGAGCGTGTATCATGGAAAACAGCATACTCCTTTCTTGATGGTTTTTCAGGATATAACCAGCTAGCCATAGCACTGGAAGATCAACATAAAACAGCTTTTGCAACGGAGTGGGGAATTTATGCTTATCGAGTTATGCCTTTTGGTCTAACCAATGCTCCCGCAACCTTCCAGAGGCTGATGACGCATGCTTTCAAAGAATACTTAAGGCTGTTTCTCGAAATATACATGGATGACTTATGTGTACATTCTCTACTGAGAGATGAGCATCTAGAACACCTAAGAAAAGTATTTGAGAAATGTAGGACATATCGCATTTGTCTCAATCCTGAGAAATGTGTGTTTATGGTCCGACAGGGCAGAATTCTGGGACATATTGTCTCACAAAACGGAATATCCACGGATTTAGAGAAGATAAAAGTTATAGTGGATATGCCTAGACCAACCAATGCGAAACAAATACAGAGCTTTATGGGACATTGTGGATATTATAGACGATTCATTTACATGTACGCTATAATAGGCCAACCACTTTACAGGCTAATAGTGAACTTTGAATGGACAGAGAAATGTGAGGAATCATTCAAGAAATTGAAAGAGGCACTCATTACCGCTCCAGTCTTGAAATCACCAGATTGGGAGAAGATATTCCATGTGCACATAGATGCTTCTGCATATGCAATAGGATGCATTCTGGCTCAGCCAGAAGAAGGAAACATGGATTTTCCTATCTGTTACGCCAGTCGACAGCTCAACAATGCAGAGAAGAATTACACCACAACAGAGCGAGAGGGATTAGGAATGATATATGCTGTGAAGAAATTTCGGCATTATCTTCTAGCCAACAAGTTTGTGTTTTTTACGGATCACCAAGCCTTGCTCTACCTAGTGAATAAACCATGCAATACCGGGAGAATAGTGAGATGGTTCATTATCTTACTGGAATTCGACTTCACGGTAGTAGTAAAGAAAGGAAAAACACATCTTAGAGCTGACCATCTTTCGCGATTGACGAATGGAGAAAACCCTATAGGAGTAGATGACGACATGCCAGACGCGTACCTGTTCAACATAGAAATGATACCTAAGTGGTCTCAAAATGTCGTTGACCTATTAACCTATGGAGGAGAGTTCGATAGAAGAGAATACAACCTGAAACATATTGCTATTCAGCAATCCAAGAATCTTCAATTGATTGCAGGAAGGTTGTATCAATTGGGAAATGATCATGTTTTACGACTATGCATCAATCCTGAGGAATATAATATATATCTGTGCGAAGCACATGTTCAGGAATGTGCATTTCATTGTTCAAGAAGGAACACATATAGGAATTTGTTACAATTGGGAGTCTATTGGCCAGGAATGAAAGAAAGCGTACATGAATATGTCACTGTATGTATTGTATGTTCATCAAAACCGCCAGCCGAGTATTCGACATTATACCAGATAATGATCGCTCCAGAATGGAGTCAGTATATTGTTGAATATCTCACAAATAGAACTTTCCCAGAAGGAACGTCAAAAGCTCGTCAGAAATCTGTAGAGACAGAAGCTAGAGATTACGCTTTGATAGGAGATCAACTCTATAAGAGAGGTAAAGACAACCAGCTTAGGATTTGCGCATCAGAGTCTGAGTATGTGATAATCCTGGAGCAAGCTCATGGAGGAGTAGGTGGAGGCCATTTCTCAGGTGATAAGACAGCAAAACTTGTCTTAGCCGCAGGAATATGGTGGCCAACATGGACGCTGAGGAATACGTTAAAAGGTGTGATGACTGTCAGCGGACCAAAGTACCACTTAAAAGAGATGATATGCCGCTTAGACCAATGATGGGGGCAAGAGCTTTTGCAAAATGGGGGATTGATTATGTCGGACCCATTTCACCTCCTGCATATAAGACTCATGCACAATACATCGTTGTGGCTACAGACTATCTAACAAAGTGGGTCGAAGCAAAGGCAACTCAAAAAGCAGATGCCAGGACCACGGCACAATTTCTATATGAATACGTCTTTGTACGATATGGATTGCCAATAGAAATTGTGAGTGATCGAGGCACACATTTCATAAATGAAGTGATAGAGATCCTTCTAGATGAATTCATGGTAATCCATAGGAAATCAGCCCCGTATCATCCACAAGCAAACGGACAAGCTGAAGCAACAAACAAAACCATATGCACGGTCCTCACGAAGATTGTATCTAAGTCGAGAACTGACTGGGACCAAAAGTTGCATTCAACATTATGGGCATATAGGGTGGCGTATAAAACATCCATAGGAACGACCCCATATAACATGGTTTTTGGGCTAAATGCTATCTTACCAATAGAATTCTTGATTTCAACCTTAAGGGTGGCTAAGGATCTAGAGTGGACAGGGCACGAGCTCTCTGATAGAATAGATGACCTAGAAAAGCTAGATGAGCTTCGCCTAAAAGCAGTAGCTTCTATCTACGCTCAAAAAAGGCGACAAAAGGAATTTTTTGATAAGCATGTGCGGACTAAAGAGTTTAAAGTTGGGGACTATGTCCTAGTTTACACTCTGAAACAGCATGCTAAGAAGCTTAAAAAGCAAGGGATGGGACCTCTGGTGATTAAAGATCTATCACCAAGTGGAGCCGTCAAGCTTGCTACATTAGACGGAGAAGAAATGCCCAATTGGATTAGTGGATGCAGAGTGAAAAAGTATCTATTGCCGCTAACACAAGACATGCTTCTCAAAATACATCAAGAAAAGCTGCGTGTCCAGAAAAAGAAAAAGATTGAGGAGGAAGCGCAAGCCGAGGCGAAGGAAAGAATGGAGAAAAGAAGACTACTGCGTCAGAAACAGCGCAATGAAGGAGCAATGCGAATAAACGCAGTTAGTATAACAGAAATGGATAATGACAAAGAAGAACCCATCATTGAATGCAAAATAGGAACCAACCAAATCAAAGCCAGAGCACTATTGGATTCAGGAGCTCAAGCTAACCTACTTTCACTCAGTTTGTATAGACAATTGACAAAGGACACTAAACTACAAACTGCCAAGCAAGAGTTAAAAAGTTACTCTGAGAATTCAATCAAAACTGTCGGATGCACAGTTTTACATATACAGATTAACCAATATGTGTATCCTCATATGTTTTACGTGGTTGAAGACCAAGCTACACAACATCCATTATTGCTAGGACAACCATGGCAGAAGCAATACAATGCAATGATTGACTGGAGTTCTAAATCAGTGCTTATCAAATACGAAGGTGAAAGTCAATCAGTTAAGTTCACCAAAGGAGCAGATCCAACTCCAAAGGAAGAAGCCACGGACAAGGGCAAACAACAAACAGAGAAAAAGAAGAGGCAATGGCAACCAAAAGTTTCTATACAACCGGATTACTCTTCGACGAGGAATTCTCAACAGTGGATAAGGAAGACAAGCAATAATAAAACAGCTCAACCTTGGAAAACAACGGAGTCAAAGTTGGTATGGAGACCAAAAAAGGCTGTGCCAGAGAACAAAAAGGTGGAAAACAGAGTCTTCAATACCAGACAACAGAGTGATCCCCGACAATCAAGGACAGTGCAACAGATCTGGATTCCAAGGAAGGTCATGACGGCACAAAGCTACAGCAAGCAAATTTGGATCCCAAAGATTTGTAAAAAGGAACTCCCTTCAATACAATCAACGGAAACTCCTAGGTATTTCAAGGCGAGGAAATCAACACACAGAACAAAGCAGGTTTGGGTCGCAAAGAGTTTGTGGCAAGCACGAGCAAAGCGGAAGCAGATTTGGATTGTGAAAAAAGACAACAAGGTAACGAAGAATCCATCTACTGATTCTACTAAAGAAGTGCCAAAACCAACCCAAAACCCGACCACCAATCTTTCAATCAAACAAAGAGCAGCTTTATTGGAAAGAATGTTGTATCGTCGCTCTACAATTGCATTGGGAACTTATGACCAAAACAACTACAATGCTTCACCCAAAGACACTTCATAGTCGTCCGGGAGGACTCAGACTCGGAGGGGGGGAGGTATACAGGAGCTACAAAGCAGCTACAAGCGGAAAAAACAAAGAAAAACAAAAATTATATTACAAGGGCAGTGTCTTACATGATTTTGCAATTTTTTATGTTTGATTGCGGATATTGATAATATTTATGCCCTTATATACCTTGTTTTGCAACAAGAAGAGATCAAATGATGAATTTGGGTCTCTAGATGTGTAAATATCACTAAATAAGAGTGTTTTTGGAGCTCAAAAGAGGAAAAAAGTGGTAATCCAAGTCCAAAAATCACAAAGAAGTGTATATTCATATACACAGGGTTACCAGCTATTTATCATGTATGTTTGGAATTTTTTGGCTTCAATTTGCTATTTTCCTTTTTTTTAATGATTTTCTTAATAAAAATAAAAGAAAAATAAAAAAGCAGGTGAAATGAGATCGGAAAAAAGAAAAGAATTGACGGCGATGATCCTAATGACAAGGGCAACCTAGGATAAAAATTGGGTACAATTCTGAAAAAGTTGCGGAAAGCCCGAAATGACAGAATTTTGGCAAAGTGGACAGATTTCTCAGAAACAGGTCAAATGGAGTCCAAATTGAGGAATTTCAAATCCTAAAGTGCATTTCACGACGAGATAGGAGCACATGTCAAATTTGGTAACAAGTGATCCGGGAAGCCCGAAGTTAAGTATTTTTCACTTCACTATCAAGCTCATTTCCACTATTACCTTCTTGGAGAGAGCAAAGAGCACACAGGAGCATCCGGCCTTCTACCGCCTTCTACGACTGCTACGAGAGCTCAGAGGACACCAGACATGAGAGGTAGACTCATTGCCATAAGCTTTTGATGCTTATCGTTAACTTTTGTCGCGAAAACTCACCAAAACCAAGAAACAAGAGCAGACGGGGAATGGGGAAGAACGCTAGGTAGGGGCACAACCGCCTAACCAAACTTTGCAAGAACTTAGAGGTGGGTTACCCTAGTATAGGAGATGAGTTTCTAGCACTCAAAGCTCGAGAAAGAATGACTGGAAAAACCCTAGGTCAACAGAGCCTGCAAGAGGCAAACAGAAAAAAGTTGTCGGAACGACACAAAACTTCTCAAGAAGCTTAACAACATCGAGGGCAATGCAACCATGGAGTATCTCCGGGTTTGGATCACCAAAAGTAGGTCGGAACAACCGATTCGGCTGCGGACACACAAAGCGTCATTTTGGCATAACGGCTAAAATTGACGACCAAATGACATGAAACTTCACAAGCAGCTTCAAATATACATGGATGACTTATGTTTGCAAGCAAAACCCAAAAGAAAGCTGATTCACTTACCGATGGTGAAAAAGACGCTTTCGAGCAACCAAATGGATAAAGATGGAGAACGGGGAGCCAAAGTCAAGTCCAACCAACTGGATGGCTTCACAACATATCCAATGAGCTGGAAATGCAACTCTCAAGAAGAAAAGTTGAAGAAATTCAACTCCAAGGCAAAAAGACGACTTCGGAGACTGAAATGCCTATAAGGGGGCTTTTTAGCTAAACTGATGACTTTTTAAGTTGAAAACTAGTTAGCAGGGCTTAGGGCACTAGCACAAAGCATTCTTTGCACAAAAAGACCAACATTTCAAGAAAAGACATCATACGCGTATGATGTCTCACAGCATGATTTTCACATCCATTTCAACATTTGAGTGCATAGCCTCATTCCACATGTTAATCACATCCTATGAACCAAGTATCATGAGAATTGGAGTTAGAAAACCCAAGGAAAACCAAAAAGACGCAAAGTAGGCCATAAAATTGATTTTTGGTCCTAATTTTGTCAAAATAACTCCAAACTCATTGAAACTTTGTAGGATTGTTGATTAACACATCTACAAGCTATCTGGAACCAAAAAGCACCATTTTGACACAAAAGACATCATACGCGTATGATGTCTATTTGCACTTACAGAGCCAAAAATGCTCATTTGTCATCATACATCCATTATATATATCTAATACATGCTGCATATGAAGTTTGGAACCATTTGGTCAAGTGGATCACCCCATTAGCCCAATTAAGAGAAAATCCTTCATACAAAGCCTATTTTTGTCCCAAATCCAACATATTCAAGTCCAAACCAAGATTTGAGTATAAACAGTCCTTCACTAGCACATGGAGAGTCCACAGAACCAATCCCATGAAAAATTGATGAAAAAGACATCATACGCGTATGATGTCTCCAGAGCCATTTTTAGTCCAAATTCTACCCAAACTTCATAAATCCACTGAATAAGCCTATCTAAAGCCAAATCCAAGCTTATAGAGAAAATTGGTCCAAAAATGCACCAAAAGACATCATACGCGTATGATGTCTCACTATGTGATTTTGGCACCTCAGGGCTTCAACCACCAAACAGAAGTGTTCTACATGCCATTTGAAGGTGATCCACCAAGTTTTACCCAATTTGGATCATAAAATCCATTTCCCTTTCAAAATATTGCCAAGAGCCTGAACTGGACTAAACTGGCCAAAACTTGACCAAATGGGATCCAAACTCAAATCCAAGCATATGACACTCATGTATACACTATCAGCTACAAGCACAACCAATATGAAGTCATTCTGACACAAAAGACATCATACGCGTATGATGTCTCAAGCATGTTTTTGAGCCCAGTTTGCATATTTTTTCACCTACATTGCATCCTTAGGCCCTGAATAGCTCATGTTTCAATTTTCAAGTCATTTGAATAGTTAAAAGCTTCATTTCGGCTTTCAGTACTAAAAAGACGCTAACTTCTGAAATTGGAGTTACAGGATCCATGGATTCCGCTAAGTCATCGGCAACTAAGAGAAAAAGACCAACCATCAAGGATGCTCTTGCAGAGGCAGAACCTTTTGATATTCCAATAGAAACCCTCAAGCCAACCAAGACTTGGATGGAGGAAGCAGTACTAGAAAAAGAAGGAATAAAGATCTACCAGGGGACTTTCAGAGATCCTCAAGGGCAATCGGTCGATGTACCTATGATCCCACGAGAATTAGTGGATTATAGCAGATCAGAGAACATAAGCAAATACCTGGAAAAGGCTGACTTACACAGGTTCTTCACCTCGAGACCATCAGGTGTAGACACAAGAAGGGTGTATGAGTTGGCAACATCCATTCAGAAGGATGGGAAAGCCACGTTGACAGCCATGGATGGAGAAACAGTTGAAGTACAGATCACTCCACAGCTCATTGCAGATGCATTGAAGCTGCACAACAAAGGGAGTTCTGTCAGAGAAAGAAGGGAAGCCATAGAGGTCTATGGATCAAAGAAACAAAATACAACCTACGGAGATATGGCAGATCAACGAGCGGCAACCCTTTGCCGATTATACAGCCAGTTTTTCCATGTGTGTAGTAAAAGACCACAGAAGTATACTACACCACCCCATGCCATTGCCACAACCATCACATGGGCACTGAAGAGCAACGTGCCAAAAGAGGTGAATTATGCTCAATACATCCACGAGCAAGTAATCGCCATGCACAACCAGAAGCCAAAGTACATAGGAGGAGGAGAAATCCTAACAAGAATAGCTTATGAAGCTATTGGAGCTAGGGATCAAGGTCCACAGATTCCCTCCCAGAATGAGTGGCTCAGAGAAGCCGATGAGGAGGAAGAACAGCAAGAAGTATCCAAGAGGGCGTCCACAAGAGCACGCCGAAAACTAGAAATAGTTTCAGAACCTGAAGAGGCCGTGGACGAGCCGCTCAAGAAGAAAGTGAAGAAGAAGGCCGATCCCAAGCAAACCAAAAGTCAAAAATCCGCAAGGATGGAAAGGCTGGTGGAGCAGTTTAGAGCGGAAAGAGCTCTAAAGGGGGACTTCGAAGAAATGTGGGTGCCAGACCCCAGTAAAGTCGGAACCAGCTCAGCCAGGCCTCATGTTGATCAATATGATCAATACATTAGAGCTTATGAGGAGTTTAGAGGCCATACTGGAGCAACAACCTGTCGAACCTTATACCGAAGAGGAAGTACAGCTTTTAAAAGCTGAGCTGCAAAAGGACGACAAGGGGAAGAAAAAAATAGATGAGTCTACTGAACCTAAAGAGACAGTAAGGCAAGCAACCAAAGGGAAAGCCAAGGTGACTGAAGACAATCAGCCCTCTTTTACTGTTGTACCAAGCCCGAAGAAGATGGAAATTATTGTGGAGGAAACCACAATAGAAATAGAAACAGAAATTATGGAAAAGCCGGAGGCCGGGACCAAGGAAAAGAAGATAGATCCAGTTCAGCAAAAGAAAGATGATTACGAGGATCTGGTAGCGATAGGATACAGTGAAGAAGAGGCCCTGGAGGCAGTTTATGGGATATCCCTACGGAAACAAGATGATCGGAAAGGGACGAAAGAAAAGACAAAGGGTACAATGGAGAGTGAAGAAAAAATGGACGAGCCGAAGCCATTGGAGGTGGTGGCACAAAGAGCAGTCAAGTTGACAGATGAAGATGAAAAAGACATGCACATGGTGCATGAACTGCTCAGCAAGATTAAAGAAAGATCCAGAGCAAAGGAAGTAGCACTTGAGACAGCAAAACAAAAGGAAGCAGAGTTGCAGAAGAAGTTAGAGAATGCTATGACTGAATCTGAAAGTCATAAAGCATCACTCTACGACGCAGAAAACGAGAGGGACGGCTTGATACTCCAACTAGCCGAAGCTTCAAGAGAGGTAACAAGCTCACAGGAAGCAAAGGAGCGAATAGAAGATGAGCTGGAGGCAGCCAAGGATGAGCTCATTGAGCTAAGGAAAAGAGTCGAACTTCAAGAAAGGACAATCATGAGACTCCGGACCACCCCTAGAGCTAGCAGAGCAGGAACAGAACAAGAGGGAGCCCTCGTACCAGCTCTGGAGGAGCAGGTAAGAAGTCTGCAAAGAGAGCTGAGGTTAGAGCAAGTGCAAAGATTGCACATGGCAGAGGGATCATTGGCTGCAGAGGAGAGGCTCACATCAGAAAACCAAACACTAAGGACAGAAAGTGAGGCCCTCCGCAAACAGCTCCAAGACCTCCAAGAGCAACAAAGAAGAGAAACAGAGACACCACAAGAAGAAGCAGGGGGAGCAGCCATAGATCTACCAGAAACCGGAGAGGCAACCACAATCGAAGATCCAGCCCCAGTTCAAGAAGTGGCCTCGACTTCAGGAATCTCTGAAGGAGAAGAACAAAGGCTCCAGGACCAAATAGAAAAGTCAACAGAGGAAAGTGCCAAGGCGGAAATGGAATGGGAAAGGAGACTCCTCATCTCCATTAGACTTCAAGGTTTAGACACAAAAGTGCTCCACGAAGAGTGGATGCAACCCAGCCTGCCTTTCCCTCTGATGAAATTTGAAGTGATAAAGACGAAAAAGAGAATAGAGGAGGAGCAGTATGTCGCTCTTTATGAAGGCGACATCACAAAGGATGAACAATCAAAGAAGATTGTAGATTCTCAACCTAGATGGAGGAAAGGTTGGCTGAACAAATACCCAGCCTACCTCATCTACTTGGTAGAGGCTCCAAAAGAGATTCGGGAGGATGCAACCTTCTGCCCGGTGCCAAGAGTCAGAAACTGGAACGAGCATGGCAGGATTGCAGAAAAGAAGCCAAATTGGCTTAATTATCCCAGGACGCCAGGACCAAAGGAAGGAGAGAGAATAGGTAAAGCCTACATGGTGAAAACCCTAACAGGCACCATCAAACTCTTTACTGGCTCTCCTGACCTTTCGTGTCAGATGCTAAAGAAAATCTGCAGAACTCTCTTAGCATGCATTGAAGTGTTCGCGCCAGATAAAGCCACGACCTCGAGTCTACTATCGACGGCCGACACAGTGACGGATATGATGTATGATCTTTCATTGCAGCCATCACCAAAGGTGTTACATCTCTTATACCAAAGAATTATGTTTTTGCCTAGCTTCCACATGCAAACATTCGAAGAAGCTTTCTACACCGGCTTTTTCACTCACGAAAGAAAAATATTCGGCCCAACCTTGACCATCGGCAACCTACGCTACGAATCACATTTGCAGATGCTCAAGACGACAGGACTCTCTTGATCAAGCCTAAAAGTCATGTCAGGGACGACATGAACGCGGAGGGGGGGAGTGTTGAGCCAGCAGAGGATCACACCCGCATTTTTGCTCACACCCATCATTATGTAACCATTGATTGTAATAAATGTCTTTCCGACATTTAATTTTGAATTGAGCCATTCATTAAGTAACGGGACTCAATTGAGTTTCCAGCTTGTAATCCCGACGTAATTTCACTTGCTGATGTAAATAATTAGAGATGTTCTCACCTCCAAGGCTGAGGTATATAAGCCAAAGTTTTGTAACCTAAGAAAGATTCAATTATTAATCAAAGGGAGTTTTTGAGCGTCGTGACTGTGTCTGAGAGAGAGAGAGAGAGAGAGTCTTATCTCCTTGCTACGCGAGCTACGGGACCGCCATTGGAGAAGCGACACCACCATTGCGTTAGCAACGGTGAGAGCTACGCACAGATACCAAGAGTGCGCGCTATCGGCTTCTACGTGTGGTAAGTTCCTACGAGCTTCGGTGTGAGTTTTCTTCCAACTCGTGTGTTGGAATAGAGCGTGCAGCATATCTATAGAACCACAACGAGTAGAGCTACACATTAGTACCATCGGGGTCAAGTTTCGGTCACCTGTATTTTTCGGCCTGTCTTCATACGCGTTTACCGCACGAAGTGATTATAGGTTGATTTCGCAGTTCAAGTCTTTAGGGTGTTGTTCTTACCTAGTGTATAGACTTCCCCTTGAGTTTGAGATCGATTTGATGATTCTAGATCCTGTTTCGTATAGCATTCGTTCGTAGTACGGATTTCAGTCACTTGCGTATTTTAGAACTTAGATTTGATTTCCTTAGTAGTGATTGTCATTAGAAGGTCGAGTAGGTGATTTGGCACCCACCTAGTTGTTTCCATGCGCCTGCGGGTCAAGCTCCGTCCTCGTCTGACAAATTCTGTTGTTGGTTGAGTTCTCGCTATTTAGCTTCCGCTAGCGGCGTAACCGCCTTAACAGGGTGCTACCAAGGGGGGGTACCATATGACGTCATGAGTTGACCGAGATGTTTTATATGTTTTATGGTTTGTTTTGGTGAGTTTATTTCAATTATTAGATGGCCATAAACTTATGTGGGAGTATATGGTTAAACATCCCGAACCACATAGGCAGATATGAATAAAGTGGCTTTCTTTTGGGGTTACCATTTGTTGTATGAGTACTATATGGGTGAAGTGATGTGATAGAGTGAGTCCATCTTTCTAGGTCAAAAACAAAAACTAGATCTGTGTTCTAGAGAGGTGAAGTGCAGATGTGATGCATCAACTTTGCATGGCTGGATGTTGTCAAAATTGGAGTTTTATATCATGATTAGTTGCTAGTCGGACTCTTTTTATGCATAAAAGAATCACGTCTTAAGGGTCACATGTGTGTAGACTCCAATTGATTGCAGGAGATGTGTTAAACTCCAAGTGTGTGAGTTCGTTCAGTGTGATTATGATTCATGGTCAAGGGCTAAGATTCCCTTAAGGATTATGGTTGAAATTTTATGGTGGAAGCCGTTGTGGCTTACGGTTTTTTTTCTAGATGTGGTTATGCTGTCAAAATTTTTGCAACCATGTTATGTTCTAAAGTGGTTATGCGGATCGTACCTCACCCAAGTGGATGGAGTGATCGCCCATGTAATGTGATTGGATTATGGTTTATGATTTTGGAATTGGATCATGAAGTGATTTGGATGGTTTATGTCAGACGTGTAAGGGTAGAGACCCTGTATAGTCTAATTGCTTGGGAAAGATTGTTTGTGCATCTAGGAAGTGCTATTGTGATTGGACTCATCTGTTATGTTTCTCATGGCAGTGTCACTACAAGACTAGGATCACCTACATCGCTTAGCCTTAGACTAAAGGGTCATTGACCTGGGGCTTTTCTGGATCGGGGGTGTTGCCTAGGTCTTCTTCTTTTTGTTAGGCTCATCTACACGGTTAGTGCGTTAGGGGTTGAATGACCTACATGGCTAACGCGTTGAGGATTTTGCCTTGGCTTTGCCTAAACACGTGGTGCTGGGCATCGAAGAGGCGTGGCGCCTAAACTGGTATGGTTGGTGTTGATACCCTACCACCTGCTGGTAGTTGGGATCCTTTCAGAGCTCGGGTTCATGGATGGAGGCAAAGCGGACTTAGGCTATGTCTGTCTCAGGTAGGTTGGAGGTGTTCTGGCTTGCTCCGGCTGAAAGGGCGGTGGTAATGCGTGTGCTAGTCTCCAACCCAACCGTGCTATCTTATAGCCTCCCCCTAGTGTACACATTGTTTGGCCGTGTCGGTGGCCTTGCCCATTGGACCCATGTCCTTACATTACCCTCCCCCCCCCCCTTGGAGAATCGTTTTTATTCTCAAAAACAAACGTAGAAAAATCTATCTTAAGTGCATAGACATTCTCCCATATAGAACCTTCTTCGGGTCTATCTAGCCATTTTACCAACACCTGTCACCTAACATGATGTCTGGTGTAAAGCTCATGAGAATCCAAAATCTTTTCGGGCTCAAGAGGGATGCTTGGCGGTTCAATAAGGTCAAGTAGCACACCTGTGTCAATGACATTATCATTCTTTCCTAGCTGTTTTCGTAAACGGCTAGCATGAAAAACAGGATGAAACTTGTGAGTGCTCTGGAAGAGCTAACTTATAGGCCACTTGACCTATACGTTTGAGAATGGTAAACGGTCCACAATAGCGTGGTGAAAGTTAGCAACTTTTCCTGTCTTCAGACTTTCTGAATGCTCCAGAACTTTGAGGAAAACCTTGTCTCCTTCTTTGAAAGTAGCAAAACGATGATGCTCATCTACGTACTTCTTATATCGATCTTGAACTTGCTTAACATTCTAGCAACTCAAAGCATGTCAATATTGTCCTAGAGAAGATCTTTCTCTTGTTGTATCTTCTCCTTAGCCAACCCTACCGTAACGACTGATCTAGGTTGAAATCCATATAGAAGCATAAATGGACTAAACCATGTAGTCACATGCTTTGAACTATTATAAGCAAATTCCAATATAGGTAAGTAGTCTTCCAATTGGTTTGCTTCTTGCTAATGTACGCTCGTAGCATATCCTCTAGAACTTGATTAACTCTTTCGGTTTGACCATCTGTTTCTGTGGATGATCAGCCGTACTTAGATTAAGTTTAGTTTCCAACTTTTGAAACACAGCTCTCCAGAAGTGATTATCGAACTTTCGATCTCTGTCACTAATGATACTAGCTGGAAGATTGTAGAGTTTATATATATGCTCTACAAATAGCCGTGCTAATTTGGTGTTTTAACCGTAGTCTTAGAGGAAATGAATTGATCCATCTTTGTGAGACGGTCTACAATTACCCATATGACATCATGGCCACGATTTGTAGTAGGTAGTCCTACTACAAAATCCATAGAGATACTCTCCCACTTACCTTGTGAAAGGATGTAAAAGGCCACCTACCTTGAGGCGCTCTGCCTTATTAACTTGGCACTATTGGCAATTTAGTACATATTCTTGAACATCATGATGTAAGCCCGGCCAAAAAAATTGCCGTAGAACTAAGACATACGTCTTACGAATACCTGGATGACCAGCACTTGGACTATCGTGACACTCAAATAAGATTTGGCGCCTACTGTCTGAATCCTTTGGCACACATACTCTACCCTTGTGGAGTAAGTAGCCATCATCAATGGAAAAGTTCTTCCATCACTTAAGCTCTTCCTGAGTAGGGGTGGAGCTCTATGTGTTGGAGTTTTTATCTACGTGTGTAGAGACATGTTGATCTGGCTGTATAGAGACATGTGAGTGTGAGGGGTCCCTTTTTAAAACTGCACTCCACACTTTAGCATATGATTGATCGTGTGCACACTTGCCACGTAATGACTCCAAAAATCCACTCTTTATTTCCATGAAAGCGAATGAATTAATATGAGGCAACTGACTTAGTGCATCGGCTACTACATTATATCGCCCCTTATGATATCGTAGCTTACAATCCTAATCTTGAAGGATTTCTACCCATCTAGCTTTACAGCCCTTCAAGTCCGTTTGAGTAGTAAACCATTTGATACTCGCATGGTCAAAAACTACTTCAAACTCGACACCATATAAATAGTGTTTCCACTTTCGTAAAGCGTGAATCATGGCATAGAGCTCTCTCTCATAGACATAATAATTCTGTTGAGCTCTATCTAACTTTTTAATTTCAAAGGCTATAGGTCTTTCCTCCTAGAGAAGTACCGCACCAATTGCTTTATCACTAGCATCAGTCTCTACCACAAACGGCTTAAGTGGGTCAACAATTACGAGGATGGGAGCAATGGCTATAGCTACCTTGAGTTGTTCAAACAAGGTGCTTTACTCACCAGTTTAGTGCCTCTGGCAAGACATTTACACCATGTTGCACATCACTTGTAGGGGGTAAACCCGGTGGTAAATCACTTGAGAATACATCACTATACTCCGTGAGTAAGTGACTAAGCTTTTTGTGTGCAAGAGAAGAAAGTAAACTAGAGTTATGATGGGATGGAGAATCTTGTAATTCTTGTAAAGTCTGTTTTACAACAATTGCATGTTGCTCTACAGAATTAAATTTGAGAGCACTTTTCTCATTAGATTTGTTAACGCTTTTCTTATCATTAGAATTCATTGCACTTTGCATACCATTACTAGAATTCACAGCACTTTGCTCTTGAGAATTCACAAGACTTGGAGACAAGCAGTAATACAAAAGACTTCATCTATTCCTATAAAATAGAAAGCTCAGTTGTACAGATAAAAGGTGCAGATGGTATATTTTTCTCACCAAGCAAAAGCACATGTTTACCATTGGCCATAAAGGATAAGGAGTTGTGTTCATAACTAGTGTGCAATGTGTTTCCTAAACCATGCAGCCATTCCTGTCCTAAAACTACGTCAGCACGGTCCATGTTCATAACTTGAAAGTCAAGGTTCATTGTATGATCTTGAACAATAAGCTCAACCCCTTGAACTACCGTGTCCCATACTTTTTTATCATTCCCAGACATCTGCTCCACCACATACTTGTGGGAGCAGGGAGTATGTAAGCTTCAATTTCTTGACTAGCTTATAGTTCAAGAAGTTATGAGTTGCACCATCATCCACTAAAGTACGAACATATTGTCCGTTAATAGTGCCATGCATGAGAATCAAATCATGGGGGCCAAAGGTGGGCTTCCACATTGAAGCAGGCACACAACACTTGTGCTTTTCTTCCATATGAAGAACCTCTGTAGCATAATATTTAGGAGATGAATCTAATGTGAGGCATTGCACCATGTGCATGGCCTTTTCTTTGCCTTGCAAAAGAGGACAATCTTTCTTGTTATGTTGGTCCGAAAGACATCTAAAACACAAAGTGTGTGTAAGGTTTCCAGTTTCTGAAACCTTAGAAATTGTACAAAGCCTTATCAAAATTAACGTGGTTGCTAAGAAAACATTGTAGAATGATCCAACTAGGGTAAATATTGGTATTTTTGGAACCGTAACCAGAGCTTTACTCGAGTTAGAATTTTTCAGAACTGAATTCCGATAAAATCTGGAAAAGTTACGGGCTCTGAAAGGTTACACTATGAATTTAATTAGTTAAGTAAAAATTGAATGGTTTCAGTAATTATTACTGCTAAAAACTTTTTATCCTAAGGTTCTAGAAATTGTAGATATTTCCAAAATTAATCATTAAAAGTCAACAAACTAGCAGAAAATCAATTCTGTGTATCTGGGGGGCTGTGTGGGGTAATGATGAACTTTCCCAAACTAGATTTTGCAACAAGGGGCGTTTTTGGAGCTGTAGGGCTGCTTGGGATGCAAGTTACTGCCATTTTCCAGCTTGTGAGTGCCCAGAAACCTATAAATATGACCCTTGCTTCACAATTTCAGACAGACCCGGAGCCTTGGCACGTTCTCTCTCATCTAGAGAGACCTCTACGCATAAATCACTAGAAATCAAGCTCTAGTTGGTTAATTAAACGGTAATTAGCCCTAAGCTTTTTTAATTAGCAAAGCTAGGTTAACCTATTTATAATTTTTTTAATTAATTGAAGATTAATCCTATGTATACTCAAAAATATTCTCTGCTGATTATTGATATTAAGCTAATTAATTATTATATCATATTAAGGCTAAAATTATCCATTTTATTCAAAAATTAATGGGAATTATACTAATTAAGTTTAGATTAAGATGAGATAATTATCAGAGCTGTGTTAAACTATCATTATGTTAGAAAAATTATCTTATAATTTTTTGAGTAATTTTCATAATTAATTATACAGAATTACACTGTTTCTGAGAGAAAAATAAACGGGACAATGATCAAATTAATTCAAAATGCTTTAAGATAATTATAAAAGGTTAATCACATCTTAGAAAACCCGCAATAATTATGTTAAACTCATATAATTATTTTACCTAATTATCTTAGCAAAATTACACTATTTTAAAGACTAATTAAAAGGGGAAAAATAGCAAATTGATTCAAAATGCTTTAAGATAATTATTAGAGGTTAATCATATCTTATGAAATCCATGATAATTATTTTAACCTTAGATAATTAGTTTAATTAATTATCTTAGAAAAATTACACTGTTTTTAGGACAAATTAAAAGGGGAAAAATAGTAAATTGATGCAAAATGCCTTGAGATAATTATCAGTAGTAAATCACATGTTATGAAACCCGTGATAATTATCTTAATCTCAATTAATTAGTTTAACTAATTATCTCAGTAGAATTACACTATTTTTAGGGAAAAACAAAAGAGGGAAATTAGCAAATTAACCCATAAAGCTTTGAGATAATTATCAAAGGTAAATTATATCTTAAGTAATTAAGATATAAGTATCTTAACCCATAATAATTATCTTAACCACAACTAAGTATTTTAGATAATTATCCTAGGAGAAAACCACTCTTATTCATGGTAAATTAAAGGGGAAAATTAGTAAATCGTGTGCTATGATTAGATGTTATTTATTAGAGCTATATTATAGGATAAAGAAATATTGATAATTATTTCAAGGCTAGAAAAATAGTATAGATATTTATCCAAGTCAAATTATACTAATTCTAGCTGAAAACTAAAGGGGGAAATTAGTAAATCATGTGATATGATTACATGCAATTTATCTTAGCTATATTACATGATAGAAAGGCCAGTGATAATTATGTCAAGGTTAGAAAAGTAGTATAGATATTTATCTAAGTTGAATTATACTAATTCTAGCTAAAAACTAAAGAGGAAAATTAGAAATCGTGTTATATGACTACATGCTATTTATCAGAGCTAGATTACATGATGCAAAGGCCGTGATAATTATGTCAAAGTTAGAAACTTAGTATAAATATTTATGTAAGTCAAAATATACTAATTTTGGTTGAAATTTAAAGGGGGAAATTAGTAAATCATATTATATGATTACATTCTATTTATTAGGGTTATCTTATATAATAAAGAGGCCGTGATAATTATGTCAAGGTTAGAAAAGTAGTATAATTATTTATTTAAATCAAATTATTCTAATTTTAGCTTAAAATTGAAGATGAAAATTATATAATTAAGTTAGAAAATAAGAAGATAATTACGAGAGGTCAAAAATATTATTATCTACTTGTGGTAATTATACCATAGTTAATTACTGAAGTTAGGAAATTATACTTGACCAAAAGTCCTATTTTTAGCAAAAGATTAATTAAAAATAAATAGACTTTGTGGTCAAAAGTTTTTAGAAAAATTATAGTAAGTGTAAACCTATGATATCAACTTGAGTAAATGAAATCTTTAAGAGAAAATAAATAGAATAAATATTAAGCCCAAAATAAGTAGATTCCAAGCTTAAAAGTCGATGGAAAAATTAGGAAAAAGATATAGAAAATTATAAGAAAATTAGGAGAGCTTAGAAAACCCTTAGGGAAGCGGTGGAAAAAGTTTTCATGCCTATTTAGACAAATAAGAAATTACTAGGTCAAGAATTTACCAATTAAGACTATAAATTTAACCTTGAATGGGTTACGGTTGAATACAAAGGTTAAGTTTAGATTTTGAATTATTTACCTAATGGTTAGACGTCCGTTTTATAAGGATAAGAAGTTATGGCGCTTAAAAGGACCCGAGTCAATCCTAAATCTGATGATGAGGGCAGAACTCTAAAAAGAACTAGAGCGTCACACGACGATGAAGCTGGGCCTAGTAGTAGGCCTACAGAGGAGAGTCTTCAGGCGGAAGCTCAGCAGCAGATGGCCGATCAGTCTCAGGTGGGTTTCCCATTATTCAATTAAGTCTTTAAATAATTTAGGTTCTTTTATAAGTTAGCATTGCATACATAAGGAGTGAGTAAGAATCAAAAAAGGAATAATTGACAAACAAAAACGGAAGGTAAATTCGAACGTGCATTGCTTATAATGTAGGAAAGAATTGTTTTGGATTAAAATTGGTTGAATTAGGAAAGATATGATTTATCATCCTTAAGACAGCTTGTCTCAAGACACCTCCGACTCCTTGGTATAAATTGATGATAATGATTGGCTTTCTAGCCACGGATAAGTCGGTTACCCCCATGAACGTTGAGTTTCTACTCCATCTCATGTCTTCATGTTTCTACATAAGTTAGGATACCGTCTTTTATCCTAGGGGAGCCGCCCGTTTGTATGGACAACTGGTTTGGTGTATGGGCACCCGGAACCTTGGGTGGGGATTTATCCACTCCGGATTATGAATAAGGAATGGGTGTCGTATTTTCATCCTTAGGTGATCTTGAGACAAGAAGACTACTGGTCATAGTTATTATGACAATGTTTTGATTGACAGTACACGTCTTAAGTTTAAAGATGTCTGTTTTTTAAAAGAATGCTTTCAATGTTGTCTTTAATAATTTATTGAAGGAATTACTGTGACGGAACGTTACAAGAAACTATTATTTTAAATATTAAAACAATGTGATAGTAATTAGAAAACAAATGAATCATGTGTGAGTGCGTGGGGATTGACTAAGGTTGTCAATCATGAACGGGTCGACCTGATTAGTCAGGTCTACCCATGCGGGGTGGTAAGTGGGGATTGACTAAGGTTGTCAATCATGAACGGGTGGACCTGATTAGTCGGGTAACTATCCATCCCTGTGTACTAAAATGTTTAGAAAACTTATTCACTTGGAAGAGGAGTCAATCAGCGGTTGTGCCCTCATATCTGTTAGGGGAAAAAAAGCGTTGGTTGAGGATACCTTAGCCCAATTGTGGCAGTTATAGGGCCGAAATAGTTTTTTGGACTTTTAATACGTTGTCCCGTTTTCGCTACGAGACAGGAGTAGGTCTTCTTCTAGAGCTATAGACCCAAGCCATTGTCAATGGTAAAGGTCTATTCCTTGGATTTTTCTTGTTTAAAGACTCTGATTTTTATCGGACCTAGAGACCTCTCAAGGATCCCATCCCGATCTTGGTATTGGCGGGTTGGGGATCTCACATTGTGTTTCTTTGCACGCTCAAAATGAGTAGTGCTGAGAGACCCACGTGGAGTATCTCGTGATTTCTTAGGCTTCTTAGCCTCTTGTGGACGTGGAGAGGTAGATTGTCTCTTATTCCTCTTGGAACATGTGGGCTCTTATCCACATTGCTCTTAGCAAAATTATTCTTAGAGTAGGGAACATTTCCTTTCCTCTCTTGGTCATCATCATATCTTTGGGCATGACTGATGGCTTCTTCCAAAGTTTTTGGATGTTGGGTCTTCACATGAAGACGATAGTCATTGTCAAGACCCCTACTAAAACCCCGTATCTTTTGGAGTTCATCTAGACCTTCTGGTTTCAATATGATTTCTCGATACTTGGAAAGGTACTGTGTGAGAGAAAGGCCAGACATGTGGCATGCATCCCATGCTAACGAATTCTTATCTTCTTCATTGGAGTCCAAAAAGTCTTTGGAGAAAGAAGCTTGAAACATAGCCCAAGACGAAGGATGAGCATCTATTGGAAATGTCATCCACCACTTACAGGCCTTGCCTTTAAGAGATAGACTTGTTTCCACAGTCATCTTTATATCCGAGGTGTGTCTCAATCTATGAATATCACTCCATTTGCGTAAGAACGTATTGACCGCATCCTGGTTTTTGTCATCACGCTCTTCCCCGTGAAACTTGAGAATGGGACTACCTTGAGAAAGTAGTGTATTACTACCTTCTGCATCTTTTGAAGCACTTGTCTCTTGGACTCCTTGAGTCATGCAAGCTTGGTTCCCTTGAACCGTGCCACTTGTGGCTTCTTGAGCCGTTTGTAAATTCATAAATTTCACAAGTAGCTATGTAAGATTTGTAACATTTGCATTGAGTGCACAGAGGTTGCATTCAAGTACTCTTTGGCAATTTCCAAAGTCTTGAAAGCAGCCATATCTACAAGGCCATGATCTCCTAGATCATCATCCTCATGCATATTAGTGTTAGCGGCACCCGTGGTGCCCTAATTTTGATCTACATGCTCAAAATCAAAAGTCTGTGTCGGTGGGATATCCTCATTGGCCATGGTAAACACACACTAATGTAAAGAGAGAAAAAAAACGTCAACTTGTACCTTGTGAAATTGAAGACTTTGTGTTTTTTATGCTCCACAATTTGTGTTGCATACGAACCTCGCCTTGCAAAATTTGTAGCACTTCATGTCTCGTTCTTCGTCGTAAGAACACCTTTGTTAATTCTTCACAAAAACTCGTTGTGTTTGTGAAGGATTTTGTTCACTTTGAAGCTACCTCCTTGAGGAAAAAAGAATTTTTGGAGGAAAACTTGCCTTCCCCCAAAAAGTGAAAAGGAAGGGTGAAACTACTTCCTTGAAATTTGAAGCTTTCCCTTTCCTTCTAGCTTTCTTTTCAACACAAGTATGCTATCTTTCCTTGTCATACACAACAAAGGTCAATAGTTTGATGGTAAAGTGTTGGCCTCTTACCCTCATGAGGTGGGTTCAACCCTCCTTCATGCAAGGGTTAAACGGGCTTCCTACAGGTGCAACCAATGGTCCCAATGAGAGCCTTCGGAGCCTCGGTGCCGTAGAGTTGTCGGTCGAGTTTGCCTTGGTCGCCCGCCTTAGTTACCCGCCTTGTGGGGGGCGTAGATGGGGTAGCTGCGTGTTGGGGTATAGGTGTCTGTGCCTTGCCCGGTCGCCCAGAGTTTGGGCGCCCACTGACTTGTATACCTTATACATAGCATAAGTGTATAGGGGGCTGCTCACTTTTTGAGTCTCCCCACCCACATCGTGTGTGTCTCCTTCTCTCTCTCTCTCTCTCACTCTCCGTCTGTGGTGCTCCCCGATCCCCTTCAATTGGTATCAGAGCTATGGTGACCGCGGAGAGCACGACGGCTTTGAGAGCTTCGAAGCGATAGCTCGCTCGTTCTCGACGGTGGAGTTCGATCGCGGAGTTTCACGGAGAGCGATTTTAGCTTGAGGAGCATTGTCTTTGGAGCTTAGGAGCTTGGTGTGGTCAAGCTTGATCGAGGAGGCGGTTGCGGCTTCCTTGGTGAGATGAGCTTTTGAGCTCAGTGGAGCTCGTTAGAGAAGTGCTCGGCGAAGGAGAGCTTGACATTCGAGTGCTTGGATGTTGTTGTGGCAGAGCTCTTGTGTTGGAGCTTGCATTGAGAGGACATTGCATCACGCAGAGTGGAGCAGGAGCAGGTTCAAGACTGTGTGCAGCTCGTTTTTGCCATTTTCGGACTCTAAAACGCAGTTTTTTGCGTAGCTCCGTCATACAGAGTCAGATCTACATGATCCAGGAGTCTAGGTCAGGGTTTTGGCACGCTCCGAACGCGATGGTGATGTCTATTTGCTGAAATTATGCTTTGAATTACAGCAGGTACAGCAGCAAGTTTATTTGTGCACTTTCGGGTCCCAAAAACACTGTTTTTGGCATAGCTTTCACACCCGGACTCGGATACATATGATCCAGGAGTCTACCTTGGGGTTTTGGCACGCTCCGGACGCGCTCTTCATATGAGAATTTTAAAATTCTGAACGCTGAATTTTTTGCAGCAGCAGTTGTTTATTGTGTGTCGAGGATTCCACACATGGTTTGCTCTCAGATGTGAGAGTGATATTTGCTGCAAGTTTTCTCACAGGTGGGAGGATACGATGTATGCCTTATGTGGTTTGATGCTCAGGGAGACTAATGTGATTGCATTTTGAGCTCGGCAATGTATGCCTCGAGAATCTTTTTTGGCAGTCACAAGTAGAGCAGATATTTGTGTACTAGATTTGCAGGTGTTTGCAATGATGTATGCAAAATGTGGAGATTGGTGCATGCATTTGGAGTGTGATTTGATGCGCTTTGGTTGCTCATGGTTTTGAGCGTGCAGTCAGTTTGGTTACTGGTTTTGTGGCCGTTTTACTGACGAAACTCTGGCGAAATTTTCCCAGGAGTTTTATGCGCATCATTTATGCGATCTAGGTAGAGATTGCGGGTTGCACTCAGCATTTGCGTGCGGTGTTCTCTGCAGGTGGGAGATTTGTGCGTGTGTATGCATCGATACCACACAGTGTGGGCTTGGTGATTAGCTCACAGATTGCAGTGTGATACTAGAGCAGGCGAGGCTTGTATTGACATTGCGGGAGCTCTATTTTGGAGTGTGTCTCACAGGTTTTACATTGTGTTTCTGGCCATATTGGTAGACAGTTTCCACGTGTTGTTGGTGAGGTGGTTTTGCTTTCTAGTTTGCTACATTGTGCTCATGACAGAGACAGGTGATCGATCAGATTGTGACCTCTCACAGATGCGCATGTTTGATGGGTCAGACTTTGCGGCATGGAGAGAGTGTATGCTTGATGCATTGACACAGCGAGGGTTGCATCGACCATTGAGTGGTGATGCAGGTAGACCTTCAAACATGTCTGACGATCAGTGGCAGGAGCTAGAGGAGATGGCACTATCTACACTCTCTTTGCACCTTGCGGAATCTGTATATGCTCTTGTTATGTATGAGACTACTTCGAGAGCACTTTGGCGCAGATTACATGATATGTATGATAGATCTGAGTCATCACGGACTTGTGTGAGACATGTACATTCACGAGCACGCCGACAGGTGACATGTTGGTATTGTGGTCATTCTGGACACGTTAGACGGTGTTGTTTTCGTCGTATGCGACATCGTAGGAGACATGGCAGTCTCAGAGATGTATGTAGTGATGCCATGGACTCAGTTGCTTTGACAGTTGAGGCACATGTAGTGTCGGAGTATACTAGTGACGGGGATGTCACTTTTACCTCGAGCTATGCACGAGATGCTATACATGTGGATAGTGCACTCCCTTCGCAGTGGTTGCTAGACGCAGATGCTATGTTTCATGTCACGCCGCATCGTGCATGGTTTTGTAGCTATTCTAGCGGGATGCTTGGCAGTGTACATTTGACCGATGGATCGGTGCATGCGATAACAGGTGCAGGAGATGTGAGACTGTCATTACCGAGTGGTGCATCTTACTTGTTACGACATGTGCGCTATGTACCAGATTTGACAATGAGTTTGATCTCGATTGGTCAGCTAAGAGATTGTGGATGTCAGATTTCGCTACGAGAGCGAGATTTTGTGATGCATTTGGGCTCGCTAGTGATTGCGAGAGGTGCCAGGAGTGGTACACGTTACCCATTGCATGTGGATCACACGAGAGACGGTGTTGTCTCTGTGATCATGCAGCCAGGTAGAGAGCGAGAGAGCAGGCGAGTCTCTTTTGCTTGTGGGTTGCAGGATGCTTTGCATGGAGTGCAGAGCAGTGACCTTGTTGTGCAGGTTGCGTCTACGGATGCACAGGTAGAGTGGGACAGCTCTAGTGAGTCACAGCAGGATGAGTCATCAGAGGTGATGACAGAGATGACTCACATGGATGTTGAGATGTCGACTATTGTGGAGTCATTTCTTGATATGCTTATGCCAGAGCTTGATGCAGATTCAGGACATATGGATACACTTGGTACACATGTGATATGTGGTGGGCACGAGGAGTCACTCCAGAGCTCGGAGTCAGAGTACCATGGTCTCTATGATAGGGGACAGGATTGCCATGTGTTGAGTTCTAAGTTGGAGGTGGCAGAGGTTGCCAGGGTTGCATCAACGTTCGGTGTCCTTATGTACGAGATGCTGATCTCGAGGCCCGACATAGCAGCTGCAGTGGGAGCATTTACAGCAGGGTTGATTAGTCGTTCGATGACTGATCTCGGCATAGAGCATAGGGGAGGTTTGCAGGTATTGCGTACATACTTGCAGTACGTGTGCGGTACGTCTGGTGGTGTATGGACTTACACGGGAGCAGGACAGCCGGATGCACACGATCACAGCCAGCCAGTGGGCATCGGTTGAGAGCGGTTTTCTCTCACCTTTTTTAGTCTTTAGACTAGGTTCCCTTGCTTAAAGGCACAGTCGCCTTTAAGTGGGAGGTTGTTGGGGTATAGGTGTCTGTGCCTTGCCCGGCCGCCCAGAGTCTGGGCGCCCATTGACTTGTATACCTTATACATAGCATAAGTGTATAGGGGGCTGCTCACTTTTTGAGTCTCCCCACCCACATCGTGTGTGTCTCCTTCTCTCTCTCTCTCTCTCACTCTCCGTCTGTGGTGCTCCCCGATCCCCTTCACTGCGGTTGGCTCTCGTTGTCTGTCTAAGCATGCTGCACACAGAAAATTGTGCATGTCTTCTTTTTGCTGCACAACGAAGACGTCACTGTCTGCAGATCGTGGGAGAGAAGGAGCACGTCGCATGCACATGCAACCCACTTTTTTTCTTTTCCAAAAATAGCTCGGATACCAGTGAAAGGGTGGTGGTAATGCGTGTGCTAGTCTCCACCCATCCGTGCTATCTTATAGACTCCCCCTAGCATACACACTGTTCGGCCGTGTCGGTGGCCTTGCCCGTAGGAACCATGTCCTTACACCAGCAAAGTGAAATTCTGTTTGTTTGTAGTAGAGCGGAAGTGGCAGGGTGCACTGGTCAATCCCTACACAAGGTCTGGTGCTCTACCAGTTGTTTTTGTCATAAACTTTTTGATGTTATGGTATACCTAGATTTTGTCATTGCATTAATACTTGGTTGTCTGTTTCATTTAGATGGGCATTTAAAGATTCTCTGTTGTCATCTTCTCATGTCTTTGTGCACTCTAATTCACCCTCCACTATATTCTCTCTCTCTCTTCTCGCAACGTGGTGTACACATATATTCACCCTCCACAATGTTATATTTTTCTTGAGTACGCTTTCATTCATAACACCCATTCAAGGGTACCACTAGTCGCTAGGTACCTCTGGATGCAGTTTGGCTCATGGCCTAAACTCCATGCTTGGTCGGGTGTTGAGAACTCGTCCACTATGCAAATGCTTCCACCACTCTGATATATATTGAGAATTATATAAAAAGTGTAAATTGTATATTTTGTGCATAGACCCCTGGGGAGGGGCATCTCTCACTATCTTAGGCATGCCTAAGATAGGATGTCACCAAGAGGACTTGATTGGTCATTTGTGGACACAGAAATGTTCATAGGAGTCAAATAAAGTATCTTGCCAAGTTTCATCAAGTTTGGCACATCATAACTCCATCATTCACTAAGAGCTCTGAAAGCGGAAAAAGCATTCACAAAATTGTCCATAACTCTCACCACAAGCGTCTAAAAGCCATCAAACTTCTTGCACATCACCTGCAACACATACACATCCTCTGCATTCAATCTAGCACCAATTTGCATGTATTTACACAATCTACACCTTAGGTATGCTTAAGATAAAGTTTTCCAGAATTGTACTTTTTAGTGCTCTTCTTTGCTTTACTAGCTTTTCTACTTGTTGGGAATTGCTGGAACTAGTCTGACAACCAACTTTAATGATATTCTGCCAGGTTCAATCTCATGCACTTCAGGAGTTCTAAAGAAAAAGACCATGAAAGAAAAGTTGGTCAAAAAGCTTCCTCCATATCAGATAGAGGAAGAATCACTGAAAGAGGCACATGTCACATGGCTTTACAAGGAACAACTAGAGAGTCAACATGTCACCGTCTCAAGACCTTGCCAAAGAAGATGCAGTCAGGTCACTTTGGGAGAAGATCGGTCTCAAGGACAATATAGAGTTGGAGCCCTACGGTGTGGATTATCAGAGGGCCTATGAACTCCTACAAAACATCACAAAAGAAGGTAGGGCAACCACTTTACATTTGAATGACTCCCTGCCGATAGAAGTAAACATCCCAAAAGATCAAGTTGCAGATTCCCTAAAGCTACAAAAAGGAGGAAAATCAATGAGAGACCACTAAACCGGCATTTTCACCAGTAGATCCACATCATTCTTTGATCTAAAGCAAAAAGATATAGAGAAGGCACTTAGGCTCTATCACCAGCATTTACACTTCATTGCAAAGTGGCCTCCAAGATACATGGTTCCAAATCATGTCGTGGCTTCCACATTCACTCAGGCAGCAAAGAAAGAGGGAGTAACTGAAGTGAACAATTCCCAATATGTCTTTACAACCCCCGTCCATGTAAAAAATCCAGAGAAAATAACCTTTTTGAGATCTCCAAAAGTATTAACATGGATAGCCTATCATGCTATCGGCCAGGCAGAGCATTTACCACCTGCCCCAGGGCAAAATTTATAGCTACTATGCAAGAATGATGATGAAGAGGAAGCATAGACCAGAACTCCACCACTGGCCACAAGATTGAGGGCAAGGCTGGTCAATGTCCCAAGACCAAAGACCACTACGATAGCAAAGACCACTGAAAGTGACAAAGAGAAAGAGAAAGAGGAGGATGAGGACACTCCTCTCAAAAGGAAGAAAAGAGAAAAGGGAAAGCTAAGGTAGATGATAAAGAACCCAAAAAGCGGCATAGGGTTGAGAGGGAAACTGCTCCTTTTGAGCTTGACAGAGGGTGCAAAGGTGACTTTGAAGAGAAATGGAAACTTTCACCCGAAAAAATTCAAAGTTCAATCCAAAAACCGCATGTACAATCTGAATGATGATCCTATGGCGAGGTTAGAACATCTCTATCAACAAGAAGAACGTCAAAGAGAGCAGGAAAAAGCACAAGACGAAGAGAAAATACCACCTGGAGAGGACTCGCCACCAGAACAAGCAAACACTAAAGAAGACCCACACTTTACTCCTCTAAGAGAGCAACCAAAACAAGAGGAAAGTGCTCCAAATGCTTGAAATAAAGAAGCACAGACGGACCATGCCGAGGAGACTGAAAAGTAACAAAAGGATAATCCGGATGAAGCCCTCCCCACTGAGGCTCCGAACACACAAAAGGATCATCCTGAAGTGAGCCACTCAAGAAACTTGGAAATCCTAGTTGACATTCATGAGTACACACAGTTTGCACATGATGTGGTGGATAAAATGAAAGACAAGATCTATGCTCGCCACCAATAGCTCCACAACGACTGCATTACTCTAATAACACGCTCAACACGGAAAACATTTGTAATGAAGCATACAAAGAAGCCATGGAATTCAAAGATAAGAAACTGGCCAAACTAGCTGCAAAGTCTGCAGTGGACTTGGAAGCTCTCTAAACAAAGAACCAATAGCAAGAGCAAGAAGTTGAAGAGGCCACCGCCACCTTACAAGAATCAGCTTCCACAGTACAAAGGCTGCATATCCAGCTAGATATTTCTAATACTTAGCTGGCACAATTGAAAGCTTGTTTCCAAGAGAAAAACACATTGCTAAATTAGCTCAAGGACAACCCAACAATGGCCACACTACAAGGAACAGATGGAGCATATAAAGCTGTGGAATAGAAGGTTCAAGACCTAGAAATGGAGCTAAATCTAGAGCAAATACAGAGAAGAGGAGATTGAACAACTCAAATATGAATTGAGCAAAGCACAAGAGGCTGCCAAAGCACATGTACCCACATCACGAGAAAACCAAGATGACTCAGAAATGGCAGATAAATGTGAGATCACCAACCCGCCTATACCGAGATCGGGATGGGATCCTTGACAGGTCTCTAGGTCTGATAAAAATCCAAGGAATAGACCTTTACCATTGACAATGGCTTGGGTCTATAGCCTTAGAAGCAGACCTAGTCCTGTCTCGCAGCGCAAATGGGACAATGTATTCATATAGCCTATAAAAATAAAAAATTAAAAAAAATCTTATTCCGGCCCTATAACTTCATCATTCAGATTATGGTTTCCTTAGCCAACGCTTTTTTTCCCGTAACATATGTGAGGGCACAGCCGTTGGTGGATTCCTCTTCCAAGTGAAGAAGTTTCTAAAACGCTTTAGTGCGCGGGAATGGATAGTTACCTAACTAATCAGGTCCACCCGTCCATGATTGACAACCTTAGTCAATCCCCACTTACCACCCCGCACTCACACAAGATTCATTTATCTTATTATCACATTGTTTTAACATTTAAAATAATGGTTTCTTTTAACGTTCCATCACATTAATTCCTTGAAGACAGCATTGAAAGCATTCTCTTAGAAAACAAACATCTTTAAACTTAAGACAGGATACTGTCAATCAAAACATTGTCCATAATAACCATGACCAGTACTCTTCTTGTCTCAAGACCACCTAAGGGTGAAAAACGGCACCCATTCCTTATTCAAATCCGGAGTGGATAAACCCCCACCCAAGGTTCCGGGTGCCCATACAACAGGGCGGCTCCCCTAGGATAAAAAACGGTATGCTAACTTATGTAGAAACATCAAGACATGACACAGAGTAGAAACTCAACGTTCATGGGGGTAACCGACTTATCCGTGGCTAGAAAGCCAATCATTATCATCAATTTTTACTAAGGAGTCAGAGAGGTGTCTTGAGACAAGCTGTCTTAAGAATGATCAATCATATTTTTCCTAATTCAACCAGTTTTAACCCAAACAATTCTTTTCTACATTATAAACAAATGCACATTGGAAATTACCCTCCGTTTTTTGGTTAATTATTTATTTTCCTTATTCGTACTCACTCCTTACGTATGCAATGCTAACTTAAAAATGAACTTTAAAAGATTAATTGAACAAAATAGAAATCCACCTGGGACTAGTCGTCCATGTGCTGCTGGGCTGGAGCCTGCAAACCTTCCTCCGTTGGCTATGGTTAGGCCCAGCCTCATGGTCATTAGTGGCCTTGTTTCTTTTGTTGCTAACATCCTCTTCCTCGGTAAGAGGATTTTCCCTGGTTCTCTTTGGAGCCATGTCTGCAGCCTTATAAAAAGACTTAAGCGATTAGAGGTTTAATTGAATAATCTTCTTTTTCTTTTTTCACCCAAAATTAAGGGTTTTTGGAGTAAGTAGGTATCCTTGATAGTCAATTTGATGAGATATTCCTCCTGTAACTTAATTATGCTATAAGTAATTTCCCATAATTACCTTTTAATTTGGGCAGCCATTTAACTAGGTTTATCCTTAGTCTATATTCCATTTTAGCCTTGGTAAATTATAAATTTCTATCGACTAATGGATTACTCACCCTAAATTGTAATTGAATATGTTATATCTTTAGGAATTTTCATAAATTTGATTTATAACCTTTCCCTCCTATACTTATGGTCTAATTTAGGCAAAATTTTACTGATAGTAATTTATTATACCATCCATTTATGCCGAGGTAATTTTCCCACCCTTTAATAGTGATTTGGACCTCAGGTATTTATTTTGTAATTAGATAAATTCATTTACTAATTTCCCTTATCTATTTTATACGCAAAAATTGTTACTTTTATTGAAGATGAATACCTAAACTATTTATCTGAGGTTGCGGTATTTATCATGAATACCTCAAGGTATGTTCTACCTCTGATATTTATCTCAAAGGTTTTTGGATTAATTTACTATATTCCCCCTTCTATTTTTCCCTAAAAATAATATAATTTTACTATGATAATTAGATAAATTAATTATCTAAGCTTCATATAATATTCACGAGTTCCCTAAGATATAATTAATCTTTGATAGATAACTCAAGTCATTTTAAATTTATTTGCTAATTTCTCCTATTTAATTTGTCATAAAAATAGAGTATTTATGTTAAATTTATTAGGTACATAAATCATCTGAGCTTCACATAATTATCACGGATTCCCTAGCATATAATTAACCTCTGATAAATAACTCAATTCAATTTGAATCCATTTACTAAATTCCCATATTTAATTTGTCCTAAAACTAGAGTATTTCTGCTAAAGTAATTAGATATTTTAATTATATAAGCTTCTCCTAGTTATCACGGGCTCCCTAACATGTAATTAATCTATAATAAATAACTTAGTTCAAATTGAATCTATTTGCTAATTTCCCCTATTTAATTTCTCTTACAAATATAGTATTTTTTCTAAAGTAATTAGATAAATTAATTATCTGAGATTTTGCTAATTATCACAAGTTTTTAAACATGTAATTAACCTCTGATAAATAACTCAATTCAATTTGAATCCATTTTCTTATTTCTCCTATTTAATGTTTTCTAAAAATAGAGTATTTCTTCTAAAGTAATTAGATAATGTAATTATCTGCACTTCTCCTAATTATCACAGGTTTCCTTACATGTAATAAACCTCTGATAAAATACCCAATTCAATTTGAATTCATTTGCTAATTTCCCCTATTTAATTTATCCTAAAATCAGAGTATTTCTGCTAAAGTAATTAGAGAAATTAATTATCTGAGCTTCTCCTAAGTATTACAGGTTCCCTAACATGTAAATAACCTCTAATAAATAACTCAATTCAATTTGAATCCATTTGCTAATTTCCCCTATTTAATTTGTCCTAAAAACAGAGTATTTCTACTAAAGTAATTAGATAAATTAATTATCTAAGATTGCCCTAATTATCATGGGTTACCTAATATATAATTAACCTCTGATAAATAACTCAAATTATTTTGAATCAATTTACTAATCTCCCCTATTTAATTTATCTTAAAAACAAAGTATTTCTTTTAAAGTAATTAGTTAAATTAATTATCTGAGCTTCTCCTAATTATTGTGGGTTCCCTAAGACATAATTAACTACTGATAAATAACTCAAAGCATTTGAAACCAATTTACTAATTTCCCCTATTTAATTTGTCTTAAAAATTGATTTCTGCTAAAGTAATTAGGTAAATTAATTATCTGAGCTTCTCCTAGTTATCATGGGTTTCCTAACATATAATTAACCACTAATAAATAGCTCAAAACATTTTGAATCAATTTGAATATTTTTTCCTTTAATTTTCTCTAGAAAACAGTGTAATTCTGCCTAATTAATATGGAATTTTACTCAAAAATTTATAAGATAATTTTCCTAGCTTAATGACTATCGAATGCAGCTGTGATAATTACCTCAACTTAATCTAAGCTTAATTAATGTATTTCTCATTAATTTATGGTTAATTTAGATAATTTCCGTCCTAATATGATAGGATAATTAATTAGCTTAATATTTCCAAGCTTAATTACAACAATCAGCAGAGAATATTTAATTAACAGAGGATTTATGAGCATACATAAGCCTAATATTTAATTTATTAAGAAAATAGATTAATTTAGCCTTGCTAATTAAAAAGGATTATGCTAATTACCATTTAATTTAATCAACTAGAGCTTGATCTCTAGTGATTTCTGCATAGCGGCGTCTCTAGATGAGAGAGTGTGTGCCAAGGCTCCGAGTCTGTCCAAAATGTGAAGCAAGGGTCATATTTATAGGTTTCTGGGCACTCACAAGCTGGAAAATGGCAATAACTTGCATCCCAAGCAGCCCTACAGGTCAAAAAACGTCCCCTGGTACTAAATCTAGTCTGGGAGAGTTCATCATTACCCCACACAGTCCCCCTCAGCTTTCAGAATCGATTTTTACTATTTTCACTGATTTTTAATGATGAAAATTGAAAATATCATTAATTTCTAGAACCTTAGTATAAGAAAGTCTTTGTTAATAATAATTACTAAAACCATTCAATTTTACTTAACTAATTGAATTCCTAGTGTAACCTTTCAGGGCACGTAACTTTTCCAGATTTTATCGGAATTTGATTCTAAAAATTTCTAGCCCGGGGTTTGTTGTGCTTAAGATTTCAAAAATACCAATATTTGCCACGGTCGGACAATTCTACATTGCTTTTTCAATAATCATATCAGTTGAATTAATCTTTATACAATCTTTAAGGTTTTAGAAACTGGAAACCTTACAATAAAGATGCCCTACAATTCATGGACTTTGAAGGAGACACCACTCAAGAGGGAAATATCTCAGAGCTAGAGATTCCTCATGAAGAAGTTGGACCCTTAGCTCAACCAAAAAGCCTAATTGTAGAGGAGGAAGCTGCATTAAATAAGAAAGTGGAAGAGGAGATAGAGACCATCTGGAAAGAAGCAATGCAATGGGAAGAGTGGATTCTACACTCAATCAATGTCAACCCCTCTCACACTGGCCAATATCAATGAAGCATGGCATCAATAGGATCTCCCCTTCCCACTCATCAAGTTTAAAGTACTACAGATCAAAGAAAGACTGCTAATGGACTTCCAAGCCAACCCAACAATGACACATCCAAAATGGCAAGAGATCTTGCTAAACCGGCACCCCAGGTATCTTATCTTGTATACAAATGTGCAATCAAATATCAAGCAAGATACTGTGCAGTTCCTAATACCAAGAGTCAGAAGATGGCAACAACACTAAATCATCTAGCAAAGGAGGCCATCCTGGCTCAATTACCTAAGGTTCCCACCACCACAGAATGGCCCACCCATAGAGATGTATATGGTGGACACGCTCTCTTCTACCAATCAGTTGTTGAGAGGAATACCAGACTTGGCCTGCATCATGTTGGTCAAGATATCCAACATGCTCCTCACCTGCTTACAAGCTTTCCACCATGTGGAGCAAATAGATGCAGCATGGATGTCATTCCTTAAAGGTAACAAAGGATTGTGCTAATATCTATCAGGCCAACCTTCAAAGGAAGTGCTCCATGGATCCTATGCTCGGGTGATATTTTTTCCATCATATTACATGCAAACCTTTGAAGAAACATTCTACACGGACTTCTTCATAGATTCAAAATCTTTGGCCCTGTCATCACCAATTTGAGAACTAAGTTTGTTAGCTACTTAGCAGTCAAGCAAAGGAACAAAATAACCATGTTGTTCGTGTCAATAGAGGACAAAGAACTTCGCCTCAAGTACCAACAAGGTCTCGAGCAGCATGCCAAGAGGACTGAAGCGAGAAAGCTTGACCACTACTTAGTACCCTAAGTAGTTGTGTGGCGGATGATACAAGCAAGGAGGGAAGAAATGTTAGCTGCTCAGCTAACAAAGCCAAAAAAAGAGCATCAAAGGGACACCACTCTCATTTTTATCCCAATTGATTGTATTAAACCCCTTCACAATATTAATGACGAATCCCACAAAGTCCAAAGTTGTTGTAATATTATTGATTGCCAATGAGTCTAAAGGGGCCAAGGGCTTCCAAGTTTGTAACTTTATGCAATTCTTAAGCCTTGTTATTGAGCCAATTAGCTAGGAATCCATTCTTTAAACCTTGGCTAAGGTATGAAATCCAACTTTTGTAATTTTAAACCTAAGTTTTTGGATAATGAAAGTGAGTGTACGCTGCATAAGCTTACTGTGTGTATACTATTTCTTTGACCCTTTGTGTCTCTCTCGTACGGTGTTGCATTGCTATCCGAGCATACCAACACGTTTGCAGGTAAAAGATCTTTCATGTAATGTAAGTTTCTCGCGATGAACATGATTTTAGTCATGCCCATCTACGAGCTATTTATCTTAGGTGCAATCTTGTCCGAGTGTCAAAATGACATCTGAGCACATGAGAGTGTTGAGGATACTCAGATGCTCATGCTAGGAATTAAATTCATTGCATTCGGAGTCTCGTAGCTACATAAATTTGTATGGATAAGCTTGCGGTAAGGAAAGTAGCTTTTGATGTCTGACAGACATTTGAGGCCGAGTTAGGTAGAAACCACTTAGACCTGGGTTCTTTGAGAGATTATCTATCTCTTGTAGCCTACATGCACTAGTCAGGTCAGTTACATCCCACGGATTGACAATGTCTATGTTTGTGGTTCTCACTTTGCTAGCATCGATATGGTGAGACTTGGCAATCGATTGACAGTTGTGACCACGGAAAGCATCCAATGAGCGAGATTTTGCCACAGTGGCACAATTCCAATTGACTTTCCTCTTCACACCCCCCTCTTTAACCTCCCAGAACACACGAGCACATTCCCTTTCTTTTGAGGGATATGATGCAGGCGCTTCCTGTGAGACAGGTTGGCTTGGCAATAAGCAACCACATTTCCTGCACACTACAAAATAGCTCCATGTGGTTTTAGTTGCTCATGGGTCAAGGTTCTTTCACAAGTTCTCCTACACCATCATGCTGGACCTTGTCATCCCTTGATCCAAAGAAGAACCGGCTCATCCCAATACCTGTGAATCCACCATATCTTGCAACAAAATAGAAAGGCATGGCTCCCTTGAACTGCGAGGCCGCACCATTGGACCACACCCAATGTTGCATAGGAGTGACACCCTCTTGTTGTAACTAGTCACGGTGTAGTATGAAGCAATATTGCACAAACAATGTGTCATCATGCACCTTGTCATCTGATAAGAAGAAGTGGACTTTTTTTCTACCTCCCCTACCTTGCAATAGTACGTTATGTGTACAAAAATGGTTACTTGATTAGAGTGCCAATGCATTGATTGAATCTCATTTTGCTCCTTGACGTAATTCTTGGAAAAATCAACAATTGAGATAACAACACCATCCAAACACCAAAGTAGAAAATCTTTGAATTGTTGTCCTTGCCATCAAGCTACATAGTTATGAGTGATGAAGAGCTTCAACGTGGTCTTCAAGAGTTGCAGAAACTCCCAGCACTGAATTTCTTTATTTAAAAGATCTTTTCTTTTTTTTCTTGTTTCCATGCTTTTCTTTTTCTTCTACATATGCAAATACTTTCACAATAATACTCTTACCTGGCTTTGCTGTCTCCAAGCAACATAATTCTAACCTCTTGACTCCACATATCTTACAATATCCCATCTCTTCTATGGAAAACTGCATCTGTTGGCTTTGGATTGAGAACTAATTCCTAGATTTATGTGACACCTTTGAACGTGTGATGTAAATCCAAGAAACCCTTGCTAATGTTCTTGCCTATGACACATATACTGCTTGGATAGTCGCAGCCTTCATCATGCATCCCAAAGGCACAAGAGCGCATGTGGTTGAGTGAGTCCTTCAAAAAGGACATTTGCACATGGTATTCGTAACAGCATGTGTATCTATCCTTTAGCCGCCTGCAAAAGAATGGTTTCAACATCTCAAACATTCTCATGTTAATCTTGCAATCTGGATGTTTCTCTTTGAATCTGTGAAAGATCTCAACTTGCAATATCCATATTTGATCAGTATGTTTACTAGGATAAATGAATCCAAAAAGGAATATACAAATTGTTATCTAGGACATCCAACATGTTCATGAAAACAAATCAAAGTGTTAAATAGCACATTTAAGATCCTAGCATGCATGTAACAGGGTGTGTTGACTACCATACATAGTGTTTTCATTAGCATAATAGGTATGCTAATCTGCATTGCATGTATGCTAACTAGCATGGACAATGTTCTGATCAACATACCCACAGGATGCTAACTAGCATACTAGCTATGCTAAATACCACCCAACCCACATATACACAAACAAAAGGAAACTCACCAAATCATACCAAAATTGTATGAAACTTAAGAAACACCATCCCCCCAAAGCATCTACACTCAAAATCCTCAGTCTAAACCCATCTACGCAAAATGCGTATGAAGATAGAGCAGAATTTTTTAAAGTTCCCAAAATTGAAATTTATGAGTACCTATGTGTAGCTTATGTCACCACAATTCTAATGACTACTTGCACGCGTAAAACAGACATCGTTCGATACACTTACGACCACAAATAGCTCGTAGATGAGTTATCACGTGTGCTCCGTTTTGCAAGGAATGCTCGGTGTTGTTGCGTAGCTCTCTCCAAGCCTATTTCCATGGTGTAGTCGGACTTCCAATGGGATGAGTGAGCAAGGAGTAGCATCAGGATGAAACTCACACTCTCTCTCTTTCTCTCTAGGTTAAACAAAAAATAGAGTTCAATGGGTCAAATGGCTTTGTATTTACAATCTGGAAGTGCCATCACACCCCGGCTTATCCGACATCATTCGCGATAAATGACCATCTATGAGCTATCATTGTCCATTTGTCCTCAAAACTCATATACATGATGTACAAGGTATGTAGATGGTTATCATGGATTTAGATTTGAAAAATTACAATGTTAGTAGGATTACCTACTTAAGTCCTTGTGTCCCCGACAACGGCACCAATGTTGCGGCAGCAAATCACACCACCTATAAAATGCATGCAGCACTACCTCTATCAAAATAATGTCAAACAAGGATACAAATGACACAATAGGTGCATGGAGGCAATCTCTATAGCTCGTCAAGCTAAGACCATCCCACACATACAACACTTTGGAAGGCCAACTAAACCAAAATTAGGAATCTCACTACTCTCAACTACACCACCCAACCCACATACACACAAACAAAAGGAAACTCAACAAATCATACAAGAATCGTATGAAACATAAGGAACACCATCCCGTCACTAGGATACACCTACCCTAAAGCCTCTACACTCAAAATCACTCTAAACCCATTTACGCAAAACACATATGAAGACAAAGTAGAATTTTGAAAGTGCCCGAAATTGAAATCTATGAGTACCTATGTGTAGCTTATGTCGCCATGATTCTAATGACTACAGACATCATTTGATACACTTACAACCACAAATAGCTCATAGATGTGTTACCATGTGTGCTCCATTTTTCTTGGAATGCTTGGTGTTTTTGTGTAGCTCTTCCCGAGCCTATGGCAATGGTGTAGTTGGATCTCCAATGCGATGAGCAAGCAGGGAGTACCATCAGGATGAATCTCATGCTCTCTCTCTTTCTCTCACACAATCGACAGCTGCACAAAACCTTGATTAAGATAAAAGTTTTCTTTACAAAATGACCTAGGTACCTTATATACTAAGGCTACCATAGGTTAAACCAAAAATAGAGTTCAATGGGTCAAATGGCTTTGTATTTACAATCTAAAAGTGCCATGGCATCCGGCTTCTTCAACTAGAATAGCTACTCATTACAATTGATTTTTTTAACCATAATCCGCATCATTTCATAACTCTCAAAAAATAAGACTTTGGTACAAAAATTGAGTTATGTCGTACTATTGACCCATTGGTCAATCACACCAATTTTTGGGACCAATGCTTCTAGGCGTTTCACTCTATTGTGTCGTGTTGTCTCTCTCTCAATTTTGTTCTGCTCTTTTAGTTGCTCTTGCATTGTATTGTCTTATATCTTTACACCACACATGGATTTAGTCGATGAATCCCGCCAGGAGGAAACAATTGCACAAAGAAGAGCAGATCTCATAGGAAGACTTGGAAGCATTTTGACAATTTGAATGAAGACTCATTTTCCACTGAGAGTTTAGATTCTGATTAGCAGATGCATGCAATGAAGAGAAAGTATCTATGCCAAGCCAACCAGTACGACTACCTTGAGGATAAGGGCAATAAGGCCAAGGATTTCAAGGATGGTGGACATGCTTTAAAGTTTGATACGTTTTCACGATTTATGTAGTTTGACATCGCTTTTTCGAGAGACAACGTACAAAGCGGCGTCATATCTAAAAGGGAATGCCCAAACATGGTGGTCTATCCTACTATTACGCAAGGATACACCGACGAAGTGGTTACAATACAAGCGAGTTTTCACCTCTTTGTGTCTCACTTAGGAATACAAACAAGATGTGATCACCGCTTACAATCATATGACGATGACCAAGGAAGACACTAGATGTTTACTGTCAGATATTTTGGGATACTTTTCTACTTGTCTCTTCCTTTAACGAAATCACCCTCAAACAACATGTTGAGCGAATCTGTTGTGAGCTCCCCAAAGAGATACAGAGTTATTGTTTGCAAAAAAGAAGTCTGAGTCCATGCAACGGCTCATAGGACATGCCAAATAGGGATTTTCTAAGCATGTAGGCACTCTTACCTATCCTACTATGGCAAACAGGAACCGACCAACAGTAGTAGCAGGAAGAAGGGAAAGCAATAGAAAAAGAAACCACCAAGGCCTAGATTGTTAGCAGAGCAGCAGGTTGAGTACTACAAAGAGGGAAAATATTACAGATTTGAGGATCAAGGGCATGTGCTTGCCAAGTGCCCCAACAAAATGTCAATAATCAGGCAGAGGAAAAGCTAGAGAGTTCCAAAGCAGTGGTAGAGCAAGCAAAGAAAGGAAAGATGAAGGCAAGATTGGTACCGGATTTTGTAGGAACCTATCCATAATAAATGGATAAAAGTACAGAGCTCTGTTGAGCATGGGAAAAATTACAAGATCTCCTAATCCTATAGCTACTAGCAATGATCTTTAAATACTTACCTGCTTGGGTGACCCCAAAGCATGAAAACTACGTATGAGCTTCATGTTCACTCGGCAATGCACCAACTTCTCCAATTGTGTAGTGCTCAAGAAGTTTAGAATCTTCATGTGTACAAGAGAGTAGGTGTTCCAATTGCACTCACAAGTATCAGCTGAGCAATCATATGGACATTAACACGAGATATAAAAACAAATGAAAATGACAAAATCATATGACTGTAGTATGTACTATGTAGCGTAAGCAAAATATTAGGATACATGTGAGAGAATGCGTAGTGCAAGATTGCACAAATTTGGAAGACCATCTCATCCATGGTTTTGTCACCAAGTGAGGGGAAACTTGGTAGCTCCCTGCCTCAAGGACACACTCCTCAAGAAAGACGGTCTTAGATTGTTCATGTAGGTGCTCATCTTATTGTCGATTTCTAGCTACTCATCCTCAGTGAACATGATGCTCAGGTACTTTGATTGCAAGGTGAGCAAACTACTCTCTACAAAAAGCTTTGGAGTCTTGTAGAGAGGATGGAGTATAGCAACAATCCCATGAATGAGACAACACATAAGCATCCATTGGCTCTCCACAATAGCCAAAACATCATCCCGTCTACAATTCACAAGACTCCGAAGTCAAGACTCAAGTTTGACAAGACTTAAAAGTTTAAACAAAATAAAACATCCAAGGATCAAGGGCCAAGGAGGAACAAAAATATAGCACCAAACACGTTGAATTACCGCTCCAATGTCAAAGAGATACATGCTTCTATGTGATGCCTCATCTACATGAATAGATCATACACAAGGCCAAGAGTGGACCCCTCCATGTATGTCACACGCAAGAGGATGTAGACAGACTAGAGAGCCACTGCCAAGGAGTGTACCTCTACCCAAAAGCTCTCATCGAGTACTTTTCTATGTATGTACCTCGTAGGCTTAGTCTGTGCATGGTGCATCAATCACCACTTAGGGTCCACTACTGGCTGCAATAGTGGATCACTCTACATGTAAGCCTCTGAAGTACTAGGTACATGTATGAAAATCTAGTCTTCGAGGGATGCATCATGTCTAGTATATTGTGACTCCTGAATATGGCAAGTGTCTGTAGTCATCTTTGTTGCATAAAAACAACATACTATACCCACAACAACTTGCCAATATCCTCTATGAGCAAGTCGAGACAATGTGTAGCACCACATGGAGTTCAAACTATGTGAGGGAACTCCACCTCAACCATCTCCCCCATAGACTTGCAGTTGGACGCATTGGTCGTGACAACCTGCAAAACCATATGACCATCAACCTACTAGTTACCATTACAAAAGAGCGCAAGAAATTGGAGAATGTCAAATGATCATTGATGTCGTCAAAAGTGAAGGGCACTTTAAGGGAGCCAAGGAATGTGTAATACCTACACCACATTCTCTTTGCCGACATCATTGATGGCCTACTTGATGTGCCAAACTTTAAATAACGTTTGCCAAAATTCGCTCACCAGCCTTGCCCGCATCCACGGCACATAGGATGTATGTACCAAGGCAAGAGGATAGAAGGATGTTGATAATGTAGCATATGTGAATATCACTCCACCCATCGGAGATGATAGCACAACCAAATTGCGATTGCCCAACTTTCACCGAGACCAATGCTCTGTCAATGATCTCTCATTGCTCATCGAACACGGACGTGCACATCTTTTGATTGTCCAAACCACTCTAGAAATCTATGGCACCAACTTGCAATGGCTCGGACCATTTTCTTTCATTGCTTTGTCCACAAGACATTAAATGCAATGTTTCACTCTATGAGAGTGCGAGCAATCTTTGTCTCTGCAATTTTTTGGTGCTCTTTTTCCGAGGACTGTGCATGGACACGTGAAGGCAAAATAGATTGTGCATATGCACATATCCCCTTTTCTGTATCCTCATCTACATCCTGAGAATAACGATCCCTTTTTGTGCTAGTTTTATTTTCTTGTTGTGTATGTCCATCTAGAAAATCTACAAACAATGCACCCTGCAAGGCATCCTCCATTGCCTCGTGTGCTTTCTTACCCTTGGATGAGGAAAGACCCCTTGTTGGGAAGTGCTCCAGCTTCAAAGCATCCTTAATCTCTAGTGGAATAAGCTTGCATCCTCTGCAATGCCCAGTAGTACCAATGCCAGTAAGATGCATCAACACACTTGTCACAGTACTTGTCTTTTGCTTTCCACAATACTTGCAAGTCAAAGTGTGTGTTTTTTATCATGCTTGCCTACCTGTATTCACCACCACCGCAATGACATTGGTGTCTGCATTCTAGATTGGATTGGGTTTGTGGGACATGATAGACCTACACATTGGAAAGCAACAACAAAAAAACGCTCATGCTTTTGTGAGAGAATACTCAGAGAGAGAGAGAGAGAGAGAGAGAGAGAGAGAGAGAGAGAGAGAGAGAGAGAGAGAGACGGGGTCACTTACCATGTGAGAAGTTGGAGAAGTCTCTAGGCAATGAAAGTTGTGCTCACTATTGCAAAGTAATGTTCGCAAAGTTAGGCACTAGGATAACGCTAAAGAAGGATGAACTAAAAAGTACTGATGCATTGGGGGTTTTTTCAATCCAAAAAAACTCCGTACAGTACGGATCCATACAATATGATACCGTATTGTACGGACGTATCATACCGTACAAATCTGTACATACATACAGATCTTGTCTTGCCATGGATTTCTTGATCCATAAATCTTGTTATTGTCAGATTTTTATCCTTTCTTTTGATATTTCAATCAAGCAAACCATGTCCATGACCATCCTCCACAAGACAATACATCCACATAGCATGCAGTTCACAAAATCACACACTTAGTTTACACTGAACACTTGTGTTTCAATCATTCAATCTAGCCATGTCATTCTGTCCAAATCTACTGATGCGCCTAGATCACTATGCAACCATCTCATCCTTTCAAAACTCTTGATGCACTCACAACAATATCCAGATAGGCATCTTGATGCACTAGAATCACATTCAGTTCACATTCATTTCATCGTCACATCTAGATCTCACTGATCTCTAAAAAATGACTAGATGCATTAAGTTCAGGTCATTCATCACACAAAATGTTGCAAACATTTCATCTTTCTCTACATGTCTAGCAATACACACATGAAAGAGCACATGTTTTCAGTTCAATTATGTAAATTTTCAATTCGATGTCATCTATTCATAAAGGCATTCCACAAAATACTGTCAGCCTATCTCTCTATTGTCTCTCTCTCCTCTCTCATGCTTTTGCACACGCATACTCTCACATGGTATCAGTCGTCAGTATTGTTGGGAGATTCCTACATCAGCGATCTTAAGTCTATTGGATAGCGTTGGGCACACATCAACTATTCATTGCAAAGACCCTTCTTTTCAACCCTCTAGCATTTTATTCCTAGCGTTTATTGCATTAAACTCCAATGTTTTCTGCTCTACAAGCGTTAGTTAGATTAAACTCCAACGTTTTTTCCTCGGAGAGACCCATCGTGGATCTGTTGCTTGCGTTTATCGCAGTGGGGAGGTCCTTCGTCGGTTCCCTTTAGAGTTTCCTCTCCATCCCACCTTCCCTCATTGCCTTGACATTGGCTAGGCATTTACCTCTTTTGGAGAAAAAGTTCTACTTGTTGCATTTTTAGGTTTGCTACATTTCCTACAGCATACGAGGTGAGGATCTCGATCTTGCCCAGTACCCCCCTCTACTACCTCTAGGAATCACTACCTTTTGCAGGTTGTTTTCCTCTTTATCTGGTGCCTTTCTAAACCATTTGTTACTTACTATTTTTCTCTCATCTCAGCCCCTAGATGGCTGAGATACACAGGGAATACCCATTGCCTTCTTCTCAATGCTCCCGTCACGTTTTATGGCGTACAAGCTTGCTGTTTTTTGTTGTACAACATCATATTCAGCCTCTTAGCAGTTGATTTTTGGGTGAACAGCTTGTCAAACTTTACTCCTTTTGCGTGGTTGATACCCATTGCTTGTCAGGAGAACATCTGATGGTTGTCTGAGCGATTATTTAGACTGTTATATCTTTGGAATACACGGGATCTTCCACATTGGCTTGATCATCTATGGGTGTACGATCCTTGGGAGATCCATTTATTCTAGCCATCATTCACTGCTTGAGAAACTCCAGAGGGGGTGGTGACTTATGGTTTGCTATGGACACACCTATGGGCTCATCAGAGGAGTTCACATGAGATATGGCCATGCTCATCGCATATGGGATTCCAAAATTCCCAAAGAAGACACCACCATCTTGGGTGGACAGATTTACCACTTCACCTCAACACGTTAGATCACTTGTTGATAACCGGAAAAGACAAGCCATATACGGTGGCCTCTACATCACACATAGCCTAAGCATCCCCGAGCATCATCTTAAGGTAAGAGTAACCCTATAACTAGAGAGGGCACCACCTAGCATAAGTGCGGCTAGGACGCAGACATAGATGACCTAGGGTAGAAAAAGTGAGATGCCCTCTAGGTAACCAACATGAAATGGTGATAAACAAATGTCTGAATTTAAAAAATGCCTAGTCAATAGTCAGGAGTGTGTGTATAAGAGAGATATGTGACAAGTTCGGAATGGAGCATACTGACTAACTGGAAAGGCCGCACGTGATGAAGCACAAGCAGAGTGATATACAAGAGATGAAACATCCCGTGAATGTGGGGAAAACAAAGTTGAGGAGAACAGAGAATGGACTCAAAGATCGAGACACCATTGCACACTTTTATTGATGATGATGATACTTACAAACGGTGGTCTTGACTATTACCAAACCTTTCTCTTGGCACTACGGATGCATGATGGAATGCGAGCGCCATATGGTGCATGGCAAAGTTTGAAGTTAGAGGGAGGTTAGCACATTACTGGGAGGTTAGTTGAGGGAAACATCAAGACGATGCAGCCACCGACGCCGTCAATCACTAGCATCGAGAATGGCCCGGGGTAGCATGGTGTCGGTGCATTCAATTCAAACATGCTCATGTTCCCTTGTGGGGGTGATAGTGAGTTCCTTATATGCATGGGGTGGTCATGACTAGTAACTCAACCATGGTGTGGTGGAGAATGGGATGATGGTGATGTTGCCAAGGCTAAGATGCCCATGCTTGCAACAAAACATGATGCCATGAGCTTCCTAGCTTGGGAGGTGCATTACGTGCTTAGTGGTGCATGAACTGTAGAGTGCATGGAGCTAGTGTGTTCTTTCTTCCCTTGTGTGTTTTGTGTTTAGCAAAGGCCTCTTTATATAGGCTTGAGAGGTGGTCCTTACCTAATGGTCCTTGCAAATATCCACTGGTCGCTGTAGAAAGTCTAGATGCCTCTCTAGTAAGAGAGATAGAGAGGGAGAGAATGTAGAGATACAGAGAGAGGAGGTAAGAGTGGGATGGAGAGAGTTTTTTTTTACAATCCACTAGCCATTGGCTAGGTTATTAGGGAAGAGTGGGGGGTCGGGGCATTTACAAGGGGTTTTGTTGATGGTTCGGGTGGCCGGTGTGAGGTTTAATGCTCCAGAATTGGTATTTTGTTGCATGATGACGAGATGCTACGTGTCACTTCCTTTCTGTGCCAATTGAGGCGTGCCTTTGGCGCCTTTCCTTGATTTGATGTCGCTACGGCGTGCTTTTGGCCGTCCTTCTTTTGTGTTGGTGTCGTCATCGAGTTCCTTCGTCTTTTTTTTCCCATTGTGGGTGCATATATGTGTGCGTGCATTGTGTGGATATGTCAGTGCGTGTGTTTGTTTTTTCTCGTGAGTGCATATGCACCTATGTGTGTGTGTGTGTGTGTGTGTGTGTGTGTGTGTGTGTAATTGTGTGTGTGCGCGAGTGTAAGAGTAGGAAGTGTGTGTGCGTGGGAACGAGGGTAATTCTATTATTGTGGTTTTCTTTTTTTTATTTTTTTCGTGCTGGCTGCCTACATGCAGGGAGGGTAAAAGAGACGTAGACAGGGGTGGGACGAGAGGGTGGGTGTGTGTGTGTGTGTGTGTGTGTGTGTGTGTGTGTGTGTGTGTGTGTGTGTGTGTGTGTGAGAGAGAGAGAGAGAGAGAGTGTGTGTGTGTGAGTGTGTATAGGTGTGTATGTGTGTGTGTATAGGTAGAGAGAGAGAGAGGTTGTATAGGTAGAGAGAGAGAGAGGTTGTACTGCGTCCTCGGGTTGTGGCAACACGGTGCTACACAGAGAGTGCGAGAGAGAGAGAGAGAGAGAGAGAGAGAGAGAGAGAGAGAGAGAGAGAGAGAGAGAGAGAGAGAGAGAGAGAGAGAGAGAGAGAGAGAGAGGGATGGCCAAGCAGTGCCAAGAGGGGGGGTAAGGGGTGAGGGGTGGGTGCTTATGTGGTGGGGGTTGAGAGAGAGAGAGAGAGAGAGAGAGAGAGAGAGAGAGAGAGAGAGAGTGAGTTGCTTTCCTGTGCCTTCGGGCTAAGCCGACACGGGAGCGAGAGGGGCAGGGGAGTCAACGGGATGGGAAGAGAGAGAGGTAGCGAGATGGTGGGTAAGGGGTGAGGGGTGGGTGCTTATGAGAGAGAGTGTGGGTGTGTATTATGAGAGAGAGGGAGAGTACCACTGTACTACACCTTTGGTGCCCGGCCGTTCACAGAGAGTTCGAGTGAGTGTTAAAATGAGGGGGAGAGAGAAAGAGAAAGAGAGACTAGGGAGAGAGAGAGAGATAGAGATGGCCCGCCAATAGGAGAAAGACAAGGGGGATAAAGGGAGGGGAGAGTGAGGTTGAGGGAGTGTGGATGAGAGGGGACGGGGGATGGTGATACGGCTGCACTCTGGGGGGGGGGGAAGTATGGACGAGTGAGGAGGGGTAAGAGAGAGAGAGAAGATTGAGAGGTAATATGAATAATGGAAGGGAGAGAGGGAGACTTTTGTAAAGCATGGCGGCCTGGTAGAGGGAGAGAGAGTGTGTGATATTTTATGCGTCTTGTGGGGCTTGGTGGAAGAGAGAGACAGAGGAAATAGAAGATGAGAGGGAGTGTGTCTGGTGCCAAAAGGAGATGTGGCGGCCTACTTCACGCGCGTGGGTTGGTGGGGGCTATAATCTTAAAAAAATGCTTTTTTTGTTGTTTCTTTACCTCCGGCTTCCCGGATGGGTTGATCTTTGCGGCCTTGATTTTGAAAACTTGGCCAACTTTAGTTTCTTTAGCCGTGCTAGAGGGTGGTGCGGCTAATCCAGTATCATTAGCCCTCCACCTAAGTTTAGGGCATTTATGTCTCTAACTCATTGTCATCGGAGGTGGAGGTTGATGTTGTATCCTCATCAGGAATGTCGATAGGTGGAGTCTGATTAAATCGTAGAAAATAAGGTTTGAGCTGCCAATCGTTTACTCTGGTTTTATGAAGCTTACCATCAGCTTCCATAAGCTGGTCTCCCATTCGCATACTTTTTTCTCATGATGAAAGGGCCTTCCCATCGGCGTAGGAGCTTCTTATCTTTGCGTGTGTTGAAGCAATTGTCATAGCGGAGCACCAACATGCCCTTCTTTAAATCTTTGCACCGAAGGTGTTTGATTGAAACTAAGCCGTCTGTGTTCTACCTGTGCCGCATAACAATTGATTGCTTCTTCTCTGTCCAACTATTGTCGTTCTAAGTCAAGGAAGTGATCTCTCAAATGCATGTTGGGTCGTTGAAGCTGGATTTCCATCACTCTGAGACTTTCTAGTTGCACCTCAATAGCTAAGATTTCCTCCTTGCCAAAAACCAAATGATATGGGGTGAACCCCAAAGATGTGCGGAATGAGGTTCGGTAGGCCCACAAAGCTGGGAGTAGATATTTATCCCAATCCCCAGGATGATTGTTAACCTGCTTGGTGATAATTTCACAAACCATTCCATTTACTTTTTCAACTAGGCCATTACATTGAGGGTAATATGGTGAGGAGTGCCTCCTTGTGATGCCAAGTTTTTGCATTAACTCTCCTACCAAGTCTGCTCTGAAACCTGTTCCTGTCAGAAATAATTTCTAATGGTGTGCCAAACCTGCAGCATATGTGCTCGTAGACAAACTTAGCTACCTCTACAGCTGTGATCCTAGTTGTGGGGCTGTAGCTTCCGCCCATCTAGTCATATAGTCGACTCACATGATGATTTAGAACTTTCCTGAGTTGGCCCTAGGCAATGGTCCTATGGCATCTATACCCCATTTTTCAAATGGTCCATATGAAAGAATAGGTGTCTATGGTTCAGGCATGAGTGACCTGGTGCCGGCCTTTTGACATAACTTACATGTCTTACACCAGTGGTGTACATCACGGTTGAAGCTAGGCCATACAAAACCAGCCTACAAGATTTTCCTACTTGTTATATCTAGGGCAAAGTGACCACCAAAAATACCATCATGACAGTTGGAAATTACCCCCGTAATTTCATTAGAGAGAGGGACATTCTTGAGTATTTTGTGCTTACCCTTACAATACAAACCGTCATTGATAAGCCGATACCTTGTGGCCTTCCGGGTGATCCATTGCTTCTGTCCTTTTGTTAAATCCAGTGGACATTCCCCTGTTTCCAAAAAATGCATGATGTTGGGTAAGGCGTCACTACCTTGAAATAGAGGGAGTTTTAGCTTTATAGCCCCAACCACCACTTCCTGCAGTCTTTTGCTTGTTAAGGCATCAGCTTCATGGTTCTGAGCCCTTGGGATGTGGTGTAGTTGAACTGCTTCAAACTTACCCAACAAAGTTTTTACACAGCTTAGGTGAGTCCTCAGCTAGGATTCTTACATGTCCATAATCCATTTACTTGCCTTACCAAAAGTAGAGCATCCCCAAATACGTTAAGGCGCTTTACCCCACCATTGTAACCCCTTGGTTAGTGTTGCATACTCAGCTTCATTGTTAGAATATGATTCTAACAAATGGCCAAACGAAAATACCTTGATAACTTTGTCATAAAAGACCACTATGCCTGCACAGCAGCTGCTTTGTCGGATGCTCACTTGTAGGCTCCATCGAAGTAGAGAGAGTGTGCTCTTTCTACCACCGGTGGCTCTGAAAGTGGTTGAACTCTCTCCCCTTTAGATTGCTTTACCTTCTTCTCAAATTTTTGGTAGGTCATGAGTCCCCCCAAGCTTGCTTTTGTAGTGCTTTCTACCTATACCGTGTAGTCAAACTCTTACAGACGAACTAGCCATTTAGTGATTCTAGCAGAAACCTCCATGTGTTGTACCATATAGGGAAACATCTCATCCATGGTTAAAATCACAAATTGCCTAGGCAGCAAATATGACCTAAACTTTGTAGTTGCAAATCTAAGAGCTAGGACTAGGTGTTCCACATGGGTGAAACCTTTCTCTGCTACTATCATCATTCGACTGGAGAAGTAGATTGGCCTCATGAAAGATGTTGTTGTATCCTTCTGGAGTAGCACAGTCCCCAAGGAGTCATCACCCACACTTGAGGTGACATAGAATTTTTCATCCCACTTAGGTGCTGAGATAGTTGGTAGGGTGGCTAAGACCTCCTTTACCTTGTTGTAGTGATGTTCACTCTCCTCGTCCCATGTGAAAGTTGATTATTGAGTGAGTTGTTGCAGTGGTAGAACAAGTTGTGATAGTAGATGTGTGAATCTACTCAAGTATCTCACCTTTTGTAGAAAAGAGACCAGTTGATGTGTGGTTGTTAGTAAAGGTAGGGCAATGAGTGCGGACACCCTTACTTGGATCGGCGTTAATACCTTTCGCTGAAACTTCATGGCCTAAAAGAATGACTCTACTTTCCCAATGTGGCACTTGTCTACATTTAATTGCCCACTTAAGCTTTGCAACCTTGCCAAACCCTCAATTACCTTTTCTAAGTGTGAAATGCGAGGGCTATATATACAAAAATCATCAATGGACACTCTTATGGATGTTCCAAAGAATGGTTGAAATTCATATGTGACATTTCTTTGGAATGTGGAAGGTGCATTTGTGAGACCAAATGGCATAACTCTATATGCAAAACAACCCCATGGCGTAATGAAAGTGGTTTTAAGCTGATCTTCCAAGGCTATGCGTATTTGAAAATACCTGGAATAACATTCGCACATGGTGTAGCATTGAAAAACAGCCACTTCATTCAGAATTTCATCCAAGAAAGGGAGAGGAAAGTGGTCTCTCTTTGTAGCTGCATTTAGTGGTTTGTAGTCAACGCAGACCCTCCACTTACCATTCTTCTTGGACGTCACTACTACGGGTGACACCCACTCTTAGTTTTCCACAGGATAGATGAACCCTGCTTCTAGTAGCTTTCGTACCTCGGCAAGGAGTGCCTTTTCTTGTATGACCCCCAGCCATCGTAGCTTTTGCACAACTAGTTTTACCCCTTCCTTCAGCTTAATATGATGTTCCACTACTATAATACATGTGATTCTTTCATAGTTGTCAATGAAAAGGTCAAGAAATCCCATCAACGTTCGTAAAAATTTATCTTTCTCTTCAATTGTTAGCTCCATAGACAGCATACTCTTCAACCTACTTTCTCCTAGGCCATGTGATTTACTTTCCTCTTCATTGCTTTGCCCGTCTGGTGACGGGTTGCCAGTTATGCTTACCCTTTGTAGATCCTTCATGATGATACCCATCACATCGATGGAACTGTTGCTTTCATCGGTGGAAGTGGTCTCCTCCTCAGAAGTGGAAGACTCGCTAGTGGTTTCACCTGCTGATGTCTCTAGATCCATTTGCTTCTGCTTGTCGGTCTTCATGTTGTAGTAGATTGTTTCCCCTTTCTTACCGGTCATGCGTAGATGGCCAGTGCCCCAGTCCTGTTTTGCCTTCATGGCCATCAACCATGGCATGCTCAAGATTAATGGATAGCCCTCCCCTTATTTGGCATCACAAAAACATAAAAACATCTACTTCTACCTCAGTATTGAAGGCTTTTACATTCACAGCACTTACTACACCTGCACATTTTACTTTTCTGTTGTTTGCCATCTTTGCTTTGCATGGAGAACGCATGTCAACCTCGATCCCTAGCCGAAGCATCATAGCTTCACTCATCACACAAATTTGTGCACCACCATCATGTAGGTTTTTCCAACCCTCTTACCCTTTATGTTGACATTGACAATTGGAAGGATGTCATCCATGTTGCAACCCAAAATTGCTCCGGCTACCTTTACCTTGGAGCGCCTTATACTTACCATTTTGGACCACTATCGCCTTACCTTCGGTGCGATGTAGCAGTTGTGGCCATGTAATCTTTGGTCCTTGATCTACCACATCCAATGTTAGATCATAGGGCCTAGAACTCTCCCCTAACTGGAATTCGGTGATGCCTATTTTCTATTGTGGCCTTGACGGCCTCTTGCTAGTCTCTCCTTTCATGCTTCTCTCATCATCAGATTGTGTAGTTTTCTCCCTCCTATCTCTCTTTACAGTCATGGCTTTAAATGGTTCTTCAAAGGTTACCTTCTCCTTACCCTTATCTCTCTCCTTTACTCTGGGTGGATCCACTAATACGGCCTTTCCTTTCTCTTCTAACCTTATGATGTTTACAGAGTGATCAGGTGGTGATGCCAATGGAAGAGGTGGAATGGGTGCTTGTGGTGGTGCCTGGGGTGGACGTAGAATTTGTGTTGGTGGGGCTGGTGCTCGGGGTGGAGGTGTTCTCTCTCTAGGGGTGATAGTTGGTTTCTCCTACCTCCTCTATTATAGTTTTGTCATGGTTTGAGACAGTAGTACATATCGTGACCATCTTCTCCGCAGTTGTAGTAGTGATACTCCCTGTTTTGTTGTCGTGCTCTTCTCGGGTCTTGATCTCTCTCTTGATTCCTTCCTTGCTGTATCAAATGGACAGACAAATTTTGCAATTGGTCAGTAATGTGGGCCAACATATCTTGCTGGCCATTTTTTACCCCAGGAGCCGGTGGTGGTGGAGGAATGGTGGTTGTCGTGGTTGTTGGTCGACGCAATGTTCCTGCTTCTGTTGACTTGGTTTCTTTGGCTTTCATCTGTAGCTTCTTGTCCTTAAGACGAGCAATCTTGACAGCTAACTCGTACGTAGCCAAGAATCTACCCTTCACCTTCTCCTTGAGAAGCGGTCACAAGCCATGCGTGAACCGGTCCTTTTTTAGGAAATGACTCAACCCACCGTTCCCACAAATCCACAAACTTGGACTCATAGGTGGCATACTCTAAAAGACCCTCCTGCTTCAAGTCTCTCGACTTGTCCCACAGCTTCTCTGAAGTGGTACCTCCCCCAAAGCGCCTTTTAAAAGCAATTTTTAAGGGCTTCCGGTCATCCTTAGTTGCTTGTGTAAGTGCATTGTACTACCACCTAGCTTATAGCTTCATGAGATTCTTAAAGATTCTAACTCGGGATTCATATGTATCTTTGTTGCTTACTACACATGCTACTTCAAGTCATCTAGGAAATCTGTTACCAAATCCTCCCCCTTCTTTCCTTAAATGTTGGAAATGCTACACTTGCCATGATTACTAAGAGAGAAAGAGCTAGAAAGACACATTGCTTAGCTTCCAATCCAAAGATATATATATATATATATTTATTTATTTATTTATTTTTTTTTTTTTATTTTTTTATTTTTTTTATTTTTTTTACAAGGAGGCGTGTATATCCTTTTTATACTAGAACATAGATTAAAATCTCAAACGGTACATTGCCTTGTACCAAAGGTAAGACAAATGGCTGATCTGATGCCAGAACCTCAAAGAAGTGCTCCCCACCCACCATGGTGTCGATGACGTGCTGGTAGTGAGCCTTCCAGTCCAGTATTACCTTGATTGAGCATACTCGTATCAAAATGTGTGATCTGCCTTGAGGTAAGTTGTACTGATTCATGTGAAGCTAAGAGGTGCTTAGTCACTGTCCAAGCTTGTGGGAGAGGGTGGTGTTCTTTGCTGAAACAACCTCAGTACATCCCTAGTCTCTCTAGTGAGAGCGTGAGCATGTGCTTCCGTTATCTGTGCTGCAGCATCAAGTGCGACTTGGAAACTGACTGTGATAATTACCTCGATGACTTGAGTTAACCGATTCTCGAAGTAGAATAGTGTTGATTCTCTATTGTGCAGAGCTCCCTCCATCTTGTTGTTGAGGATTGGTCATAGGTTGCGGACATGGTCTTGACTTCCTCCTTCTTCTCCTCGGCACACGGCCTATGTATATATATCCACCGCGTCTCACGTGTTAGTTGACTCTCCCACTGCAAATTGATTTTCGATACGCCTGGCACTCGAGCTTCAATGGAGATACAGAGTTCGTCTAGTTGTGCTTGGAGCTCTTCTTCTTCTATCATCCAGTTAGCGAACCTTGTTAACCATTCATCCATCCACAAAAGTTTAGGGGTTTCAGTCTTGTAAACTGGAGGGTTTCATGAAAGGATCCTCGGTGGGGGCGCCAAGAAAATGATAACCGGAAAAGACAAGCCATATGGGGTGGCCTCTACACCACACATAGCCTAAACATCCCCAAGCATCATCTCAAGGTAAGAATAATCATATTACTAGAGAGGGCACCACCTAGCATAAGTGTGGCTAGGACGCAGACATAGATGACCTACGGTAGCAAAAGTGAGATGCCCTCTAGGTAACCAACATGAAATGGTGCTAATCAGATGTCCGGATAAAAGAAATGCCTAGTCAACAGTCAGGAGTGTGTGTATGAGAGAGATATGTGACAAGGTCGGAATGGAGCATACTGACTGACTGGAAAGGCCACACGTGATGAAGCACAAGTAGAGTGATATACAAGAGATGAAACATCCCGTGAATGTGGGGAAAACAAAGTTGAGGAGAACACGGAATGGACTCAAAGATCGAGACAGCATTGCACACTTTTATTGATGATGATGATACTTACAAAAAGGTGGTCTTGACTATTACCAAACCTTTCTCTTGGCACTGGGGATGCATGATGGAATGCGAGCGCCATATGGTGCATGGTGAAGTTTGAAGTTAGCGAGAGGTTAGCACGTTACTGGGAGGTTAGTTGAGGGAAACATCAAGACGATGCAGCCACCGACGACGTCAAAAACCAGCATTGAGAATGGCCCGGGGTAGCATGGTGTTGGTGCATTAAATTCAAAGATGCTCATGTTCCCTTGTGGGGGTGATAGTGAGTTCCTTATATGCATGGGGTGGTCATGACTGGTAACTCAACCATGGTGTGGTGGAGAATGAGATGATGTTGATGTTGCCAATGCTAAGATGCCCATGCTTGCAACAAAACATGATGCCATGAGCTCCCTAGCTTGGGAGGTGCATTACGTGCTTAGTGGTGCATGAAATGTAGAGTGCATGGAGCTAGTGTGTTCTTCCTTCCCTTGTGTGTTTTGTGCTTAGCGGAGGCCTCTGTATATAGGCTTGAGAGGTGGTCCTTACCTAATGGTCGTTGCAAATATCCACTAGTCACCGTAGAAAGTCTAGATGCCTCTCTAGTAAGAGAGATATAGAGGGAGAGAAGGTAGAGATAGAGAGAGAGGAGGTAAGAGTGGGGTGGGAAGAGTTTCTTTTTACAATCCACTAGCCATTGGCTAGGTTATTAGGAAAGAGTGGGGGATCGGGGCATTTACAAGGGGTTTTGTTGATGGTTCGGGTGGCCGGTGTGAGGTTTAATGCTGCCATAATTGGTATTTTGTTGCGTGATGCCGAGATGCTACGTGTCACTTCTTTTCGGTGCCGTCCAGGACGTGCCTTTGGCGCCTTTCCTTGATTTGATGTTGCTACGGCGTGCTTCTGGCCATCCTTCTTTTGTGTTGGTGTCGTCATCGAGTTCCTTCGTCTTTTTTTCCCATTGTGGGTGCATATATCCGTGCGTGCACTGTGTGGATATGTGAGTGCATGTGTTTGTTTTTTCTCGTGAGTGCGTATGCACCTATGTATGTGTGTGTGTGTGTGTGTGTGTGTGTGTGTGTGTGTGTGTGTGTGTGTGTGTGTGTGTGTGTGTGTGTGTGTGTGTGTGTGTGTGTGTGTGTGTGTGTAGCTATTTAAATCTTAACTAATAAGACATGATTGAATTTTTACATTCAAAAGACAGCTGGCCAAGGAAAAATGAATTGATATGTACAAAAATAACTCAGTATCAGAATTATTTAGGTACAATGATTGTAGGAAAGAGATCCTCTTTCAGTAAGACAAGTAGTAAAAGAACTTCCCCGTTGCTCAGTGAGTACATCATTAAAGTAAGGTTGCTTGCCAAAGAAAAGAAAACCCTCCAAGATAAGATATAGTCCTTACCTGCATCCATCCAAACAAGACAACAATTCAGTTAGCTTTGGATGTGTTTTACAAGTATCACTGGACCATATCAGTTGTTATCCATGTCCATCTTATAGAATCTAATTACTTTAGACAAGCTAGGTCATTTAGAGTTTGTATGTTTAGCAGTCTTTACATATTTCTTCCAAAATGAGTGGTACAATCTACCTTTTAATCTAAGTGGTGAAGTCCTCCAAAAAAAAAAGTTTTTTATATAGTGAGTTTTACTTGTTTATCCATAGCTCGTTAGCTATGCTTAAACTGATAGTAGCAACCATATACTTACCGATCAAATAGAGAAAACTCCATTTTTTCAAGTGGAACCTTATGTCAAGAGCCAAAGGCCAGTATTTAAGCCAAAGCTGAGAGTGACCACCATATACTTACCTTCAAACTTCCAAGTTTCTTATTAAGTCCTTAGCATCCCATACAGTTCAGTAGTGTTCAGCCCTGTTTGAGTTAAGATACTTTCAAGTTTCCACCGCCATGGGTACTAGATGGGCTAAGATAACCCCAACACCTTCTCCTCATATGAAATCATGAGGGAAAGTATTGTGCAGAAGTCCAAGTGTTTCCATAGTTCATCAAAGAAAAAAACCCGACGTATCTGTGCAAGTGTCCGACAGAGATTCATCACCATTTTTTATGAAAAAACAAGTTTTCAAAACCCAAGGTTCCATTCATATCAAGTGCAATTATAAATCACCAGCCATAGCTTCAGGCCAAAGCTAAATGTATTAGGTATATACTTACCTTCAAAATCCCAAGTGATTAGTCATCACACAAAAAAACTGTAGTGTCCAGCTAATGCTAAGCCTGCAAAAGTCCTGTAGCGGCTAAAACAGAGCCCAAAAGAAGTTGATTTTGAATGTGCCTTACTTCAGAGAATAAACTCCTTCCTCCCCTCTTTTTTTTAAAAAAACTTAGCTAGGTTGGCATTCGTCAAGACCTACAGCGGCTTGAGCCAAGCCAAGAGAACCCGAGAGATGCCAAATGTTGCACAATTTTTTTCAAAAAAACCAATCAACAGAAATCCCCAACCTTTCTAATACATCCAATTAGGTATGCTTTTAGCAATCAAATGCCTTGCTACAAGATCTAAGAGCCACAGCGGATCACTATCGAAAAAAACCAGTCAAACAGAGTACTGCCGAAAAAAAACCAGTCATGTAGAACCCCTAATTGAAAAAGATTGTTTGTATACAATTCAACGCTACTGCATGCTATGAGAGCTAATGCAAGCAGTACCAACCAAATTTTATGCTACTAGAAGCAACAATTAATCAAAGTAAATGACTTTTTGAAGCAGTTCTTCCTTTCCTTAAAGATTTTTTCTCAAACACAGGTGTGAGGAAAAAAGGCCTAGAAGAAAAACCTGAGAAGTTTGAGTAGTGAGCTCCATAGCTCGAACAGTGAAGCAAGCGGTAAACCACCTTTAGTCAAAACAACAGAAAATACACACGGGCTAAGTGAGTGGCAAGGTGCGCCCTCACCTTATTTATAGAGGTTTGGACTGCTTGTTCTCGAGCGTGATTGATGAGAGAGGCGAGCCGCCCTGCTGTGTAGTGTCATCAAGCGATGCACAGAAAGCATTGCAAGGGGAGATCCATAGCCAGGATGCGTAGACCGCCTACCAAATGTAATGAGAGCCCTACGTTTCACTCACGCTCGTTATTCCAAGAGAGACATACTTTATGACTTGTTATGCAAGGGCATAGTAGCGTAGCCCATTAGTGGCATTTTGTGAGTTAGTATCCCATTGTTGTTTAATGAGTGCTAAGGGGGGGGGGGGGGGGGGAATATATAGAAGGAGGGAAAAAGAACCAAAGTATTTATAGTACCAAAGTGTGTGTGTGTGTGTGTGTGTGTGTGTGTGCGCGCGGGTGTAAGAGTAGGAAGTGTGTGTGAGTGGGAACGAGGGTAATTATATTATTGTAGTTTTCTTCTTTTCTTTTTTTGTGTTGGCTACCTACGTACAGGGAGGGTAACAGAGACGCAGGCGGGGCCGGGACGAGAGGGTGGGGGTGTATGTGTGAGAGACTGTGTGTCGGCGGGTGTGTATGTGTGTGTGTATAGGTAGAGAGAGAGAAAGGTTGTACTGCGCCTTCGAGTTGTGGCAACACGGCGCTACATAGAGAGTGCGAGTAGAGAGAGAGAGAGAGAGAGAGAGAGAGAGAGAGAGAGAGAGAGAGAGAGAGAGAGAAATATGGCCAAGCAGTGTCGAGAGGGGGGGGTAAGGGGTGAGGGGGTGGGTGCTTATGTGGTGAGGGTTACGAGAGAGAGAGAGAGAGAGAGAGAGAGAGAGAGAGAGAGAGAGTGTGAGTTGCTTTCCTGCGCCTTCGGGCTGAGCCCACACGGGAGCGAGAGGGATGGGGGAGTCAACGGGATGGGAAGAGAGAGAGGTAGCGGGCTGGTGGGGTAAGGGGTGAGGGGGTGGGTGCTTATGAGAGAGAGTGTGGGTGTGTATTATGAGAGAGAGAGAGAGAGTACCACTGTACTACGTCTTCGGCGGGGCCGTTCACAAAGAGTGCGAGTGAGTGTTAAAATGAGGGAGGGAGAGAGAGATAGAGATGGCCTTCCAGTAGGAGAAAGACAAGGGGGATAAAGGGAGGGGAGAGTGAGGTTGAGGGAGTGTGGACGAGAGGGGAGGGGGGAGGGTGATATGGCGGCCCACCGGGGGGGGGGGGAGTATGGACGAGTGAGGAGGGGTAAGAGAGAGAGAAGATTGAGCTAATATGAATAATGGAAGGGAGAGAAGGAGATTTTTGTAAAGCATGGCGGCCCGCTAGAGGGAGAGAGAGTGTGTGATATTTTATGCGCCCTACGGGGCTTGGTGGAAGAGAGAGAGAGGAAATAAAAGATGAGAGGGAGTAGTTCTTTGATATGATCATGCTAGAGGCTAATGAGTTGATACCAAGATGCATGGTTCCACCTATGGATGAGGGGGAGATGGTCCTCCATGAGTCGACACATCCATTTGTGAACAATAGTCCTAATGGTGCAGAGTATGCACATAGCATTGAGGAGGCTAGCACAGCCAAGTTCGCACAGTTTTCGTCAGCATTCGGGCGGCGTCTTATGTTCGACTTGTTAGTGTCGAGGCTCGACTTAGCAACTGCAGTGGGAGCATTTGCAACTAGGATTGTCAGTCGTACGATGACTAATGCTAGTGTGATGTTTCGTGGAGCTATGCATACCATACAAAGATGTCTACAAGATTTGTATGCAGGCTCTAGCCTGGATACACATACTTGCCTATCACTAGAGTCGATACTGTTGCATGTAAATTGAGTGAGTGAGCTAGTGGAGATAGGTTGAGAAGGTGTCTCACCTATTCTCTTGTACATAATAGTAGTTTAGCGAGTAGGTTCCACTTCGGCACATTCATCTTTTTTAAGTGGGAGGTTGTCAGGCTAAAGGCGACATGTGCCTTGCCCTTGGACATAGGTCCACTTTCCTTTACCCACTGACTCCACTAGCTTACTTACTTATTCTTTATAGATAAAAGAATAAGTTTCTTTAGGCTACTATGCTCCACCCCACATTATGTTCTCTCTCTCTCTCTCTCTCTCTCTCTCTCTCTCTCTCTCTCTCTCTCTCCACGACGCACACGCTCCGCATTCACGCACCCCTTCAAGACTTTGACAAATAAGTGAAATAAAAACCTAAAAGCCAAAATAAATATTGGGATCACATTGGGCAATTCACTTGAGATGCCATAACTTTAACAACTGTGTGATCTCTCTTTCTATCAATTTAAGTTGAGATTAAGTGCTCAAATGTGTTCCAATGTGGTGCCTTCTATGGTTACACAAATACTATTGACTATATCTATAGAGGTGGAAGACTGACCACCAATTACATGCAAGCATCTAGCCTTCCAAATCATCTACAAACTGACTGCAAACACAATGGAAAGAATGGCTCACGAGGGTGTATAACAAAAGCGTGTATAGTTGCTAATAACATGTGTAGAGTGCCCCATTAGGAATCAAGATTTATCAGCAAGTAAATGGAATACTTCCCTTCCCCTTGAACTCTGAAACTATGACAGTCTAAGAGACAAAGCATGTGTGAACACCCACAAGACAAAGTAGAGCACATGGAGAACTACAGTATAGATAGAGGCTAATAATCTCATCCATGTGTAGCGTGCAGTGTAAACAAGTCCGCCGATCATGGCCAACATTGCAAGTCCATGTCCCTACTAATAAAACCAACATGAGTCATCAACCACATGTAGTGGTTGATCCACAAATTCAAGGGAAGCTCCAAAAGTTGAACATGAAGGCATGAGATAGGCCAACATTTAACAAGGACTCCAATCATGTAGGTCGAAAATCCAAGCTTTGCTTTATGGCATGGCAAGTTGGCGACCAATGCTAGCAAAAGGATATGTAGTTGAGCACTAACCTCTCTCTCTCTCTCTCTCTCTCTCTCTCTCTCTCTCTCAAGGCGAGATCCTCTATAGTTTCTGCTGGCGATGATGGAAGCATGAAAAGATTAGGAAAAGGCGCGGCGCAGAAATTCAAATACGCAGAACATTCACTACAGCTGCTGCTCGCGATGGTGGAAGCATGAAGAGCTTGTCAATCTGCGCAAGGAAGGAGTCGGACATTTCATTGAGAGAGAGATGTAAGCGCGCACACGACGTGTGGGATAAAGTAAGGCTAACAAAAAGATCCAAAAAGTATCATATTTCGAGATGCTTGGCGATAATGAACAGATTCCAAGGATCCTTTGTAAAGCGGATATGTAACACACACGCGCATATATAAATATATATAGAGGCACATAACATTTGGTGTTGTGTGTGTGCGTGTGTGTGTGTGTGTGTGTGTGTGAGAGAGAGAGAGAGAGAGAGAGAGAGAGAGAGAGACAAGAAGAAGAAGAAACATTTGGCATAGTCATAACAATCTTGAGACCGAGTTGATTCATCAAACGACAAGGTGAGAGAGAGAGAGAGAGAGAGAGAGAGAGAGAGAGATGAACAACAACAATTATGGGAGTCAAGAAGAAGAGAGGACCGAGATCACATTGATGGATGTGAAGGAAAGGTTGACAGATAGCATAGATCGCTTCTTGGATTCATCGCCCGCCTTTGCCGCCGCCCTTCGTCAAAGTTTTCTCAAATTCCATGTGTCACCAACATTGCCACCTCAACCTTCATCCACCAGCAATCAACCATCATCCACCAACAATCAACCATCACAACAACCACCACCACCCATAAACAATGCACTATCAGAGCCAACTCAAAAGCAACCACCTAACTCTACATCAGGTCAACAAGGAGACACTGACCATGTGCCATCTCCACAACGCACCATGCTCCCCTGCAACTCGCTCCTACCAGCTCTCAATTCGCTACTCCAGGTTTTCTTTCTATCTTTCTTTATAATTCATATTTTTGATATCTTAAAACATGCCTCAGAGAACAAGATGAAAGTTCACTATGGCCTCCTTAAGGCTATTAGGCTATCGAGAGGAATTTAATAATAAGAAGCTTCGTAGAGAGAAAGGAAGAAACCAAAAGATTTAAATTTTAAAACATTTGTTATCATATTATATTCTTTTTATAACAATGAACTATTTAGATTACAATATATTCCAACAGCATAGAAAATAATTATTAAATATATACTTGGAAGCATGGTAACAAATTGAGAAAAACAAGTGAAAGGGTCACGATGGCTTTCAAAACAATAAAAAAGTAATAAAATTGTTTAACCTGGTATCAATGTTTGGGAAAGGATTGCATCAGCTTAGTCTTGAGCCGATTGAAAATCTAGACTAGCTAGCTGCAAACCATGGTAAACGAAAGAAAAATGGATGAAATATGTGAGAATGTCATCCAAACATTTTGCAAATCTTAAAAATTCTGCTAGTATTTCCGGGGTTTTTCTTTGTGAGGAGGAAACTTGATCAACAGCCGCTTAATAAAAGAGACTTTCTTGAATGTTAACACTAATTGGAATCAAGCTATAAAATGCAAGAAATGTAAAGCCATGTGAAGTTGTGAAATGTAAGGTGAAATTTTTTTGAAACTCCTCAAATAATACAATGAAAATGGTCACTTAACAGGACATAAAAGTGTCCTAGGACATAAAAGTGTCCCATTTCCAACCTAGCGGTATGAGGTCAAATTGGGAGTTCTTGAATGGGACAGTAAGAAGCACTTGTCTTATTTGATGCTTTGCGGTGCAAAAAATGGAGCTAAGATCGAATACGTTACTGTAGGGGACTAATGAAGGTAGATCAAGAAGTGGATCAAGTAGAGTGCACGACTATGTTCAAGTGTAATAGTGCCATGGTGGAAAAAAAGAGAGCCATTCATGTTTATAGAAACACTAGAAACTTGCATTGATTCAAAAGTGGATTGAACTTAATTTTTTTAGATACATGGTTTTGACACAATGATTTAGGCATCTTTAACTGGATGCTCCATTTGTTGGAGATATTGGTGGAATCAGCCCTGCATTTGAGATGCTCAAGAGAGCATAAAAGTTTAAAGGGTTAATTTGAAAAAGGTGGCCATGGCTAATGTGGCATACCACTAAGTCATGTGCAAAAAACTTGCCTTAAGCCTAAGGGTATTAATAGCAACATTAGTGACAAAAGACTCTAGACAAGAAGGCTTACATGATAGCACTCCCCTTGAACAAATGTAGCAACACAATGATGAGATCCCTTGCATACACCAAGAGGTAAGACAAGCCTCGTACAAGGATGTATGCATCGATAACAATTCCTAACAACTCTAACGTAGAGATCCCAATAGACATACTAGAGATTCGTCTCTAAAATAAGAGTAGCTATAAAGGAGATGATCCCTCAACAAGAGTGCTATACAATATTTTGGACTCTAAATCCATAACATGTAGGAGGTAGTGTCTTCTTCTTCAACATGGTTGGCCTTCCCTTTGTCTTTGACCTAATTTGAAGCTTTACCTTTGTTTTTTTTTCCCACAATGATGGCAAGGCTTCGATTGAAAACAATCTTTGCTAAGATTCTTGATTCTTCCTCAATGTATGCATACATACGTAACAAGAGTACCTAATTCTTGCTTGTAATTGATCCAAAACTACCCTAGTTGCAACACTATGCCCTTTTTGAGGTGCTAGCCTAATGATGCCCCATAACCCCTTTTTCAATAAGTATTCTTTGACTTTCTATACATGGAAGACATAGCCATACAATTTTTCAATTGATCCTTTTCCATGTGTTGACCAACAATGTGAGTGAGGAGAGGTCTAAATCACAAGCAATGATTTGGTACTAGCTAGCTCCTTTAGATGATAATCCCAATAATATACTATACAACATAGTGAGAGCACACGTCAATAACGTGGAATAGGTTAACTGTACTTGATAGGTTAACTGTATTTGTACGTGGAATTTTATTAATTTCAATCAACTTTGGCAAAGTTGTAAACGGGAAAACTACACACCAAGTACAAATGAAATTGATAGAAATGGCTACCTCAAAATAGGTCAAAGTTTCACTTTTAGAAATTTTTGTAGAGATTTTTGAAGATGTAGCTCTTCAAATAATCCTTCTTTGATGCTTTGAGAGTGCTGTAGAATGATCCTCACTGGCCTGAATGTAGAATGGTCCTCAGTGGACTAATAAGCAACGCTCCAAGAGACCTCTTTGATGTTTCCTTTTGAAAGGTAATAAGGATAATAAGCCCTCCCTAATTACTTATTATTGCTAGAGTGAAAAGTTTTAGGCAATGGAGCTCCTTGTGTACCTAACCAAATGCTCAAAATTTATTCAAGGGAGAGTTGATAGGTTGCTATATTCAAGGGTATAGATTAGTCTTCAGAGAGTTAAGAGCACAACTTGATGAGTTGCTCGTTGGTCTTACACTAGGCAATCGGGGTTAAATTGGCAAAAAACACCAAAGGCAATGGGTAATTGGAGCTAATGATGGTGCATATCAAAACCTAACCTAAGGTAGCCAACCCTTTTTTGTGTTAATACAAGAATAAATGCCTCCTTTATAGCATGCCTAAAGGCAAAAACCAAGGACTAACCAGTTGCTAGATTCTACTAGCTTGTTTCCTTAAGCATAAGAGCTAAAAGCTCTTGGATTTATTAAACATTAATTCCCTAAATAATTATGGAATTGAAACCTAATACAAAACCCCAAGTCAGATTAATGAAAAGCCCTAGGTATGTAGCCATGGGTATTGATACTAGTTGGTCAAGGGTGATAGGGGAAAAAAAGAAAGCCATGCTATAAACGTTAGGCACTTGACCTTGACACAAGCAATGATTGAAGGTTGATTATGTGTACTTAATTGGATGCTCCATTTGTAGGATACCTTGGTAGAGTCAATTCTACATTTGAGGATCTCAAGAGGGCATATAATTTATCATCTTTTTTTACAAAGCATGACCATGACTAATGTGACATAAAGCTAGGGTTTTTAGCACAAAGACTCCAAAGAATTACCCATTTGAAACCAAAAAAGAATTAGATGCAAGCGTGGAAAGTCTATCTAATTCTTGAAACTCTTATGTTTTTAAAGTCATAGCTGAAGATTGCCCTAGATATGCCATTGAACAAAGTTCTAGAATCGATGTTGATGCTAACAAAGTTTATGAGACACTGGGGACTAGCACATGCACATCTTCACTCAACCATGCCTAGTATAGGCCCTTGGCATGCTAAATATAGGCCCCATGTACAGCATGTGTATCATGGTCCTTGGCCCTGACCCATCTTACCCTAGGCATGACATTACTCCCCTCTTGGAGAAGCGTTGTTTTTTTCAAAAATAAAAGTGGTGACATCTTTGTAAGAATACTAATATTTTCCACAATGGCATCCCTCATGGATCTAGCTGTCCATTTGACTAGAACATGCTTCATTAGGAGGATTAATGAATTCAAGAAGAAAATCTTGATTTTCCACCTTGTTGTCCCTTTGAAACCATCTTGTGTAATTGGCCTATATCTAACATGGTGTGTAGACTCTATTTATAACTCAATAGAGTGTTTAAGCGAGTTACCACAACTAAGTGGTGTCTAAAAGAATACCTCTTTCCATGGAAGTAACCTACTGACACAACTCATCAGCAAAGATGAAGTCCTTGACTTGTTATCATTTCACATTAGTAAACAACCCCACCATACCTAGTGATCAAGATTGAGAAGCTGACCAAAATTGAAGGGACTAAACTTAGCTGCAACATGCTTTACCTCATGGTAAGCAACTTACTCCAACTAGAGAGATACCCTTTCTAAATTGGATTTCTTTGTGCTAATGTACGTGCTTAGCATATACTTTAGCACAATATTAACACTTGTAATCTACTTTTCCATCTCTGGATGACTGGTAGTAGTAGGTGTGTTTTCCCACCGTTACAGAGAGTCCTAAAAAATGACTAGTAAATTGGGAGCACAATTCCTTGCAACATAGTTGAGTAATCAACAATGTTAGGAACAACCGACTTGGTTAACTGTAAAAATTAAAGGGAACTGGGTAAAGTAAACAAAGTTTAAACAGGTTATCTACAATCACCCACACCAAGCCATGACCTTTGATGGTGATTTGGAGACCCACAATCAATCTCATAGAAATATTGCACACAAATCTCAAAATGCTTCATAAGCTACCAACTGCATGAACTTGCATGCCGTTCCAAATCAACCTTTGCTAAACACCAAGGCACATAACACCTAGTGTGCATGCACTTAGCAAAAATTGATCCAAACCTATAGTCGCATGACTAGAATTACCAGTGCTAATGTAGATGTGATGCTCATAGCAAAAATTGATCCAAACCTATAGTCACATGACTAGAATTACCAGTGCTAATGTAGATGCGATGCTCATAGCACACATGAAATAGGACGGTAAATAGTTCTATCAAGAACTAAATACTTCCTATTGCAATCATTTGCAAACCTTGCTAAAATGTTTGAACCATAACAAAATGTGAAACAAAAATCACACCTAGGTACAAACAATGAAACATTCTCTTTAACAATACATAGCCTTGCTATATGCATAAACATCCATTCATTAATGTTTTTCAATAGCACTTGTAACCTTAACAAGTCTTTCTAAGTACTGGATAATTTCTAGCGAGTGAAATTGTTCCTGATACACATGCTCAAATTGGTCTAAAAAACGGATTTGACAGGCACCTAGGAACTATTTCGTGACACATGATTAATCAAAGAGGCACAAATGTCAGTTCTAGAGACTTATATTATCCAAATGTGGAATATAATGATGTCAAGAAAAATGATATCTAGAAAGTACGAGATGTACTTTTGTGTGGAGATAATTGCAAACACTCAACGGCATGAGTGAGAGTATGCAACCAGAGGGAACTGGAACCCAGCCATGATATATATAGACTCATAACCTGATAAAATATAGCACCCCTTGACCGCATGTTCATCCTGGCCCTTGGCCTACCCCCCTTGGAGATATCTTCATTAAAACACTAATGTGTTTTGCAGTGGCATCCTTCATTGATCTAGCTGTCCATTTGATCGAAACACAATTTAGTAGGAGGTTCAATGAAAGCAAGAAGAGCATCTTGATTTTCCACATTGTTGTCCCTTTGCAACCATCTTTTGTAACCAGACATAGCATATACACTCCATTTAGAACTCACTTGAGTATGCTAAATGGGTCATCACAATTAAAATGTATCTAAAAGAGTACCTCTTTTCATTTTCCATAAAAGTAATTGGCTGATGTAGCTCGTTAGCAAAGTATAAGTCATTAACTTAATATCATTCTTCATCAATAAACAGCCACACCATAACCGGTGTTCAAGGTTGAGAACCTGATTTAAACATGAAGAAGCTAAACTTAGTTGCCAACATGCTTTGCTATATGGTAAGCAAACTCCAACTAGACAGATATCCTTTCCAATTGGATTTCTTGGTGCTAACATATGCTCATAGCACATCCTTTAGCACAAGATTAACAAGTGTAAACTATATATCCACCTCTGGATGTACTGAAAGTATTGAGTTGTGTTTCCCAACCGTTTACAAACAGTCTCCCAAAAATGACTGATAAATGTGGGGCACAATTCCATAAACATTGTTGAGCAATGACCAATGTTAGGAACAACTAACTTGGTTAAATGTACAAAGTTTAATCATTGATCTACCAACACCAAAACTGAGCCATGATCTCTATTGGTGGTTGGTAAACCCACAAGTAAGCGCGTAGAGATAACGCACATAAATTGCAAAATGCTTCATGAGCTATCAATTTTATGAATTTGCATGTCCATTCGCATCAAATTTTGCTAAACGCTAGGGTCCATAACACCTAGTGTGGATGCCTTTAGCAAAAAAAACCAATCCGAACCTACATTTTTATGACTATAACTTCCAAGATAGATGGCAAATGTGATGCTCATAGCATGCATCAAAGAGGAGAGTAAATAGTTCTGAGAAGAAACGAAATACCTCTTACTCCAATTGCTTGCAAGCCTTCCTAAAACCTTTGAACCATAATAGAATGTTAAACATAAATCACATATAGACACAAACAACGAAAAAATTTCATTAAGATTACATAGCCTTGCTATATACATAAACAACCATCTGTTAAATATTGTTTAGTAGCATTTGTAACCTTAACAAGTCATTCTAAGTACTTGATACTTTATGGCCACTGAAATTATTCCTGATACTACGTACTCAAAGTGGTCTTCAAAACGGATGAGATTAGCACCTAGGGACCTAGTCACAACACACAATTGGAATAACAATGCCAGTGTTAGTCCCACCGACTCATATTCTCCACATGTGGAATATGTCTCATATAAGGATGTCCAAAAAAATGATATCTAGCAAGTACGAGGTGTACTTATGTGTGGACATAATTGTAAACACTCAACAACATGAGTGAGAGGAACCACCGTAAACATTTATCCACACTTGGCTAAATTAAACTCTATGAATTCCTAGACCATGTTGCTCCGCTTGTAACAACATGTTCCAAACAAAACCTTACCATGTAGGTTGATAACCGAAGGATGCAAAAATGTACCGAGTATATTTCTATCCCAAAATTCTTTCTCCTACATGACCTTGTCATGTCTCTTAAGAGCTAAATGCATGAAAGCATTCTAGCATATTCATCCCACTTCAAAAACTACATCAATGGAGGTGAAAAAGATCTTATACTTACCTGTATCAAAATCTCTATGACATATTGAACACTAAAAGTGAAGATTAATGAAAACAAATGAATATTAATTGATAATTGTGGGTGTTGCCTTGGTAATCAAAACCCTTTGGTTGGATCCTACCAATCCAAATCCCTTGGCATAATGGAGAACTCCTTTCCTTGAAAGGACAATTGTGGAAAGGCCAATAAATGACCAACAACACTTATCCGATCACAAGCGGGGTCATACCCTAAAAAGTTGTGCTCCAAAAGACACAACCTAGACAAAACAAGATATCCTCTCGAGTTGGAATCTTATTCACAATTGGATATGTGGTAAACTTGAAAGCCTATGACCTTGTTTCTTGTGGACAATCGTGTTGTTTGAAATGCTTTGCCTCGCCTATACACCGTGGTATGATAAGCCTTCACGAGTTTAAGATCATCAAAAAATCAACTTGATCTTCACACTAGAAGTATGTAGTTCTAAAGTGACATGCAAAACATAATTAATGACAAGAATGTGTTTGTCCATTAGAGTCAATGGGTACTCAATTGAGTAGACCTATTTGATCTTTAGAGCAATCACTGATGGATTAAAAAACAGATGGCTCTTAGTCATTCTAAAATAGGTGGCTCGCAACCCTTCTAAAATAGATGACTCTTGGCCCTTCCTTTTACCATATCGACTTAGAAGTTGTTAGTGAAAACATGACTAATTTCATTATTCCTTCAAAGACATAGAAAAGATAAAGAGAGACAAAGAGAGAGAGAGAGAGAGAGAGAGAGAGAGCACGCTAGGTTGAGGAAAGTTCCTTAACCTGTTGTGTGGTGTGTGTGGTGTGCGTATGCTTCTGTGCATATTATTCTTGACTTGTTGCTTATCATATAAGCATATAGTAGTCTGCCTGTAAGACGCCCTCTCATAAAGATGTAGCATCAATATAAGTCACATCTTGACCCACCTACCTTGTATGTGGTAATGGTTGTACAAGATTGACTTCATTATGGTCCTTGACAGAGTAGTGGTGCTATAGCGGAAGCGTAAATAATGATTGAGGATAATATATTTCACCTGGTTGCATGCCACATAGGAAAGGAAAGTAGAATCCTTTGGCTACAATGATGATCTCAAGGGTTTGATCCGATACCAGAAGTGCCTTGCACAATCTGTATTGGCATGGATACATCCCAACATTGTCATACATAAAATGTGAGCTTATATCCCTACATTGCCAAAATTCCAAAAATGTGTGCCATTGCCCTTGATTTGAAGTCAATGGTTGTACCGTGACATAGGTGAGAAGCCTTGCTTCCTCTTAAAAGTCAACGCATTTTGCTTTGGATTGCAGGAGGTCTTTTGCAAAATAATACAAAAAAACAAGAAGAACTTGAAATTTTCAACCTTGTCATGCACCTCTGGCCTGTTAGATCCAGAAGAAAAAATTTTCTTAAGAGTGAGTTTCAGCTAGATTTAAGTATCTATCATGAAATCTCGCTCATAGCCATGGATATTGAAAAAGAGCTTGTGGATGTATCTTGTGAACCCTCTCGACTTGGGTCATATCGACACCTAGTGAAATAATCTGCAAACACATTGCAAAGTCCCCCAAGTTTGTATGCTGATAGCATATTCCAAACTGTGGAATCCTCAATGCAAGATGTTGAAACTGAATCCTTGCTTCACATAAGTACTTTTGTGCTCATACCCAACAAATGCTTTTGTCGCCATACAGATATCATGGCAAAAGAGAATTGATCTTGTCGAACGTTTTCAACTAAACGACCATGTCAAATATCACACCGTATTGAGAATCATAAAAGTACTTGCAATTGATGTACATCTTGATTGCACTCACAAAGCATACCTGAAATTGTCAAATGGTGCATCATGGTAAGTATTCCCCGTTGGCTTCTATGAGCAGTGACAATAAGTTAGCCCTGCCTAGCAACCTTACATCCTTCATCAAGTTAACTTTCTAGAATCTCCACCTTTCTCAAAAGTCGTAGCACCACTTAGTGTGATTTTGTTCATGCAAGGTGGATCCCATAAGTAGAAGCCTTACTTTCACTTACATAATTGCATCTTAAGTCTTGCTCAGGATGAGTCTGGACTCAACAAAATGTGCCTAGGATCCTTGCCCGAGCTAAATATAAAATCCTCCTAGGTAGGTAGAGAGAAATATCTCTACATGCTTCTTGAAAAACAAAGATTTGTGATGCCAAACATTTGGCACCTCTCATCAAGGCTTGCAATCGCCCTTGCCTTGCCAATCTATGATGCAAACATCTGGCACCTCTCATCAAGGCTAGCAACAGGCCTTGCCTTAGCATCATCATAGCCTTGTCATGCTCCAACTTTGGATAATTCTGCTAAATTTTTAAAATGAAGAGGAATTTAAATGTACGTACTGGCCATCCTTGAAATGTACGAACTATGCCCTCCCTGAGAGCTAGACTTATGTAAATTTGGGCTCTACAAGCCTTTGCTATTCCCGCACTTTTGATCTTATGAAACCATAAGGGTTTCAAAATGCGTGGAATAGATTTGACTTGTGTAGTGGTGCCACTTTTCTGCAAAATTATTGAAAGAAATAAAAAAATAGATTTTTGAATGAAGTGTATCTGATAAGGGTCAACTTGAATCCATTGTTGGGTCAAATCCGATAGATGGATAGCCCTTTGCCTATCCATGCTTCTCCATGACTACCACCATGCCTTGCATGAATTCTGCAAGAGTTTGATTGCCTATGATATTAAAGTCCTCATTATGGTTAACTCCATAACTGCATGTTTTGGGCCCTCAGCACCCCTACACCATGCATGCATCATGTCATGGTTAGCTTAGGTGAAGCGTGATATCGACACCCTCTATGTGTTTCGCGTGGCTTTGCTATCAACTTCCTTTGTCTGTGAGGTCAAGATTTCATGATGCCCAATTCAACCCGATTTGCCACTCAAGTCGAAGCCCGATGATCCACCACTTGGGATTTTTGCAAATTCTCAAATTTCTTTGTAATTTGCTGTGATTTGACACCTTTGATTCGCCTAGTCTTCGCCTTTTGAATGCTACTTTCTCCTGGAGGCTCATGAATTGCTTTTGAGAATAAGGAAGATGAGGGGGTGTGCCCCATGTGGGCATGCTTCCTTATATAATTTTTGAGCCTTAGAAGACCCTCTGGTTGGGCGGTTGTATGTGAAAAAGATGGTAGGACTGCATTAGCAAAGAGAAAAAGAGGGATGGTTTCCACTACAGGGATCAAGAGGGGCTCAACAAAAATATGAAACCCTACCTTCTTCATGGTGATCTCATCTAGACCATCTCCACCCAATTCTATACAGGCTAAAAGCTGCACCTCTCTGTGTACAAGAGATTGCTCCTACAGCCTTTCACCCTCTGCCGCCCACCTTACTCAACCCAAGGGGCCATGCTAGAGAGAGAGAGAGAGAGAGAGAGAGAGAGAGAGAGAGAGAAGGAAAGAAATAATCCGTGCAAGCTCCAAGCTTTTCCCCCTTCCTCCATGGCTACTCCCCTCCCCTGATCTTTGATACCAATATGAGACCGTGGACCATGCAACTCTCCACCCAAACACGCTATATATAGACTCATTGATTGCTAAAATATAGCCGCCCCTTGATTGCATGTTCATCATGGCCCTTGGCCTACTCGGTCTTACCCTAGGCATGACAAAGAGGGACCCTCATAAACCTTGCTTCACTTGGCTAAACTGAACTCCATGAGTTCCTAGACCATGTTGTACCCCATGTGATAACATGTGCAAAACAAATCCCTACCATGTAGGTCTATAACTCAAGGTGCATAAAAGTATATGGTACACCACTACCCCAAATTACTGTGCTCCAGCATGACCTTATCATGTGTCTAAAGAGCAAAATGGTGAAAACGTTCTAGCATATTTAGAAATGAAACTAAACCAAATCATATGCTTATCCAAAGGTGGAAAATATCTTACACCTACTTAGAGTCAACTGCACTTTCCACACCTAAAAGGACATTACAAAAAATTTAGTCTTAAAAAGACCTAGTATGTCTTTCACGTGTTAAACACTAAATATGAGATTAGTGAAAATCAAGCAATATTTAACTTAGTAACCAAGGGTGTTTCTTGGCAATCCAAAAACCCCTTTGGTTAGATTCTGTAAATTTGAACCTCTTGGGTGGAATTTTTATGGAAACCGCTTAATTAACGGAGACCAATAGTAGTTGACCGTCTCCAATAATGATTGTAATCAACTTGTGAAGTTGAACTTATCCACGACCTCTTGGTAGATTGAGGACTTGTTTCCTTAAAATTACACTTGTGAAGAGGCCAAACAATGGCCATCAACACTCATGGAGTGATTTGGCATTAATTGGGTCATACCCCTAGAAATACCACTCCTATAGGCACAATCAGTGTTATCAATGAAACAGGAGATCATCTCAAGTTTGAATCTTATTCTCAACTAGATCTTGAAATGATCATATCTCCCCATGAACAGAAGAGAAAAATTCCCAACACCCCAAAGAAGGTAGTCATACCATATTTTCTTGGGCGTTCAATTAAGAGATTACCTGCTTGGAAGTCCTCTTAGTCTATTCATGTCGTCCCATGAATTTGTCCTTTGATAGCAAGGTCATGCCTATGCATAGTTAATCATAAGTCACAAAAAGGATTGTCAAAAAAAGGGGAAAGAGGGATGTTTCAAAGGTGGCAGTGAAAGATGCAATGAAGATAAGAACTGGCTCATAATCCTGTGGACATCTCAACTCTGATCTAGAACACCTGCAATGCCAAACACATGAACAAGGCACACTTGTGGAGAAGAGAGATCATTGAAGTAGAAAGAGAGAAGACATCTGAGAATGAGAGAGAGGGAAGAGAGAGAGAGATCCAGGAAAGGCTCTCCATGCCAATAACAAGCTGCTCATACAAGTGACCAAGAGTGGTCTAGCATAGAACTGACATGCCAACTGGATAGACCCAAAGTACTCACAATTGTGAGTGCTGCTGACACTGCCAATTTCTCTTGCATACAAGACCACTGACACGGTCTCCACATGAGAGAGAGAGAGAGAGATCTGGGAAAGGCTCTCCATGTCGTTAACAAGTTTCCCGTACAGGTGACCAAAAGTGGTCTAACATAGAACTACATGACAATCGGATAGACCCAAGGTACACACAACTATAACTGCTACTAACACTGCCAACTGCTTCTTCACACATGTAGTTCTAACATACAACTACATGTCAATTGGATAGACCCAAGGTACACACAACTATAACTGCTACTGACACTGCCTGCTTCTTCACACAAGACCACTAATACGTTCTCCACATGGGTATCATCTCCAACATGCTCTGAGAGCATAGATCTGGTGCACCACCTCATGGCTAGATCTAGATCTGGATCTGGAACTCTAATGAGAAACCCTTCCATTGCATGATCACAAGGCCCATGAGAGGTCGCCTTGAGAATGTATAGCACTATGGAGATGGTCCCTTGACACTGCAAGTGTTTCCCATCGAAAACACTAGGGCTGATTTGAGAAATGTTGATCAACTAGCAAAAAAATGCTAGGTGAATAGCCTCCACTAACTACCAGCCAAGTCCCAATCTACCCCCAAGGGCTACCCCCTCCTGTGGGCTCAATTGTTGTGTGACTGAGGTGCACCCCCTGCTACATATATATACGAATAGGCTGGCTGCCCGACCCACTCCTTCAACCCCAAGACCCTGAAAAAAGGGAATAAATAGGAGGACTACGGGGAAGAGCGCAAGAGGCCCATAGGGAGCAAGGGAGAAATATGACAATTGTGGAATAATATTCCTAGCCTACGGGAACATAGGTGGCCATGGAACCAAGCCAAAACCCAAGGCTAAACATGGCTAGACACAACCGAACATGAGAAAAACCTACCTCACAGTGGCCATGCACAGCCACAAAACAACCATCATCACTCCCTAACACCTGTCCCTATGAGAAACTGGGATTGACTGGATGAATCGACAGAGATGTCCAAACTCTAATAGGATGGAGGTACAGAAAGATGTGTGTGTGCGTGTGTGTGTGTGTGTGTTGTGTGTTTTGGGAAGGGGGGGGGGGGGGGGGGGGGGGGGCGGAGGGGGGGGGTGTTGTATTGTCATGATATCAATTAAACACAATAACAAAGTTAACATGGATACATAAAGATTATCGTAAAGCATGCATGCATATCAAAGACTGCTTGTGCTACAAGAACTAAAAGAGGTCAAGTAGATATGCAAGAGGAGGTCAAGTATATATCATTTTAAACAGAGGAAAAAGGGACCTTCCATGAGCAAGAGGTAAATGGAAATAGAGCTAAATTTTAGGTCAAATAAAAGACCAAATACGAGAAAATTATCTAAAATCAAGACAAATTAGCCTCAGCCTAAGGAGAATGCAATTGCATCGTATGAACCTCGATAGACTCTCAGTTAAGGTTTTATTGGCTAGGCATCGTGCCCTTTTTTGGGTTACAAGAAAACCTCAAACTTGCATATACCAGTTTTCATATGCTCTCCTTATCAACTTGCTCTAGGGTAAAAGGGCCAGTTAAAAACCGGGCTCCTGTACTGAGCTCCTCTAAAAGGACGCGTGGCCCCCCAACTCTAAGTATCATTTAGACGAGTTATGGGACATGAAAATCTTAGTGTTGAAGTGGTTACGTCACTTCGAAATTTATACAGAGCCGTCGGATTTGATCTCGATCCTAGCTAGCCGCTTTGTCTCATAATACTCCCCAAACTGGCTGCCTTTTCAAGGCCTTTTTTGTTGCATAGAGAATTGTATGAGTTGTCCTGCATCGCGTGCGCATTTTCGATCACGACAAAATTTCTGCAGCGGTTGCGCCTTGCAAAGACCTGTTGATAGCGCCCCTCCAACAAAGAATCTGTGCAGCACTTGGCTCGTAATTTGTTGCAGAGCTTAGGTGGCCTTATATTGGGGGTTTTACCCTATTTCGCTTGTGTTTATGATTTTTCCTCTTCTTAACTAGAGCTACAAATCCTTCTCTTAAGTCTTTTCTTGATGTATCCTTTCTCTATTGGAATCTATAGGCACCTACGTTTTTTTCTCAGAGTTTGTTACCACCATCACCTTTGTGTGTGGGAATTGACAAAGGTCACTCCATGGAGCAATTGTAGGACAAGCCGATGTAATGATGGCCTGAGGAGTTGTCATGGCTCGATATACGAGCATGACAGGAACTTGTAATTATTTTGCTATATTAATATAATCCACTCAAAATTGTGAGTTTTGGCCCAAAAAAGAAAAAAAGGACAAGCATGGAGGTGGGCTCAGTCCTTTCCTTGGTGTGGCTCCCTTGTCAGTCAATGTAGTTATGTCCCATTGTAGTTGTCATGGCTTCTCACGAGCATAGCAAAAATTTGTATTTTTTGGGTTGAGTTTTGCAAAAAAAAAAAGGGGGGGGGACAAGCATGGAGGTAAAGAAAGGGATCAGTCTTTTGGACAGAAAAATTAGAGCATTAGATTCGCCTTGTGATTGTAGCATAATAGTAAGTGACGAGATAAAAAAAATTTTAAACAAGGATAGTGTCAAAAAAGGAATTTAGGTAAGTTTCATATGCAATTTAACTACTATTTTGATCCTTAAAAAACAAAAAGATCCAAATTTTTATGGTGTGTAGTTATTACTTATAAGTAATCCTCAGTGTTTATAAACCAAGTTTCAAAGATTAAAAATTGGTCTTCCATATAAGCATGATGTTTACACTTAATTGTTTTCTCCTTTCATGCATGACCTCGATCATTTCGCTAATTATACTGCTTCTCTACACAACTGAGTGCAGATTCTGACAAATGGATTAGATCCTAAATCAAAAAGATTAAGCTTAAGAACCTTCACTTACCATGACATACAAGCATTGATCAACAATCGACACAAGCTTGGCGAAGAATTTGAGTTTGATCCAAACAAGTTTTTGAGTTTTGAAAAATATGAGAGGATTGCAAGACAAGCTTTGAAGAACATGGCAATATGCAAGAGTAAAAGAATAGGTATTTATATACTTGGAGGGATGGCAATCATTCATGCTTTTCATGGCATAGTCAAGAAGCTGCCATATATTGCAAAGCCTGCATCAATTATTGTAAGAATAATTAGCCCCACACCTATCATGGGGTCATTGTTAGGAATCATGGGAGCCTCATCTTGGGAAGAAAAGACTCAGTTATGGTTGTAAATAGTTACTTTGCTTACAAGTTGATATTGATATTGTAGTAGTAGTAGTCAAATTGATATTGTACCATGATTCAAGAAATTTTTTCATATTTTATGCCCTGTTTTGTTCTTAATCTAGGCAGCTTATTTCCTTCAACTATCCCTTGATTCAAGACATTTGTTCATATTTTATGCCCCGTATGCTCCTTAATCTAGTATGTGGAACCAGTAGTTGTATCCACTCGACCGCTATGTACAACTACATTTTCAAGATATCTATTTTGTTCTTAATCTAGGCAGCTCATTTGCTTTACATATCCCTTGATTCAAGACATTTGTTCATATTTTATGCCCTGTATGCTCCTTAATCTAGTATGTGGAACCAGTAGTTGTATCCACTCGACCGCTATGCACAACTACATTTTCAAGATATCTATTTTGTTCTTAATCTAGGCAGCTCATTTGCTTTAACTATCCCTTGATTCAAGACATTTGTTCATATTTTATGCCCCGTATTGTCCTTAATCTAGTATGTGAAACCGGTAGTTGTATCCACTCGATCGCTATGTACAGCTACATTATCAAGATATCTATTTTGTTCTTAATCTAGGCAGCTCATTTGCTTTACCTATCCCTTGATTCAAGACATCTGTTCATATTTGTTCTTAATCTTATTTTATTCTTAATCTAGGCAGCTCTTTTTCTTTACCTATCCCTTGATTCAAGATATATGTTCATGTTTTATGCCCCGTTTTGTTCTTAATCTATTTTTTCCTTAATCTAGGAAACTCATTTGCTTCAAGTATCCCTTGACGGGGATCAAAGGAAGATGTGGTTTTATGGATGTAAGTATTGAATAAGAAAAGTTCCTATTTAATTGCTATTGGTGGAATCCCTACACATTGGAGAGGGGAATGGGAACACATCCGAAAACACACACAGATGCCTCTCTATAGCCTAGGGCACTCACAACACCCCACTCTTTTCAGAATCACCTTCAAAACGACACTATTTCACCTACAGAACTTTGTCGCATCTTGCAAACAAACGTACACACACCTTGGAGAACCCAAACTCACACCACGCACACATAGCTTCGATTACACTCACCATAACCGCACACACAATCCTCTCTCTCCCCCTGTTTGCACCTCACCACACCCGGTTCGGGGCAACACGCAACCACACCAACACCAGTACCAAAGAGCAAAACAATAGAAAAGAAAAGGGGGCAAGGGAACCGACAAACACTTGGGCAATGGTGAGCTTCTTCTTCAAACAAAACCGATTACAGTCTTCCTTGTTTTCTCCTATTGCTCTATGCAAGCTCTCCCTTCAAAATAACAAAAATTGTGTCCTTATAGGGCGAGTATCCCATTTTTAGTAGTTTCTATACATATCCGATTTTCCTTTTTTAGCTTCAAGCATGTGAATCGTCCCTTCACTCAAACTTTCCTTGCAGGTCAATCCAAGCGTGAGCGTACCCCCTTGGGGTTGTCAGGATGCCATGACAAGCCTTGGGTGGGACTCGCCCTTCAATTAAAAAATTGGGGCCTGTTTGGGACCCCGTGGGAACCCACTCGGCCACGCCATCAATGACGGCATTGAGAGTACCTCTCTCTCTCTCTCTCTCTCTCTCTCTATATATATATATATATATATATATATATATATATATATGTATATATATATATATATGTATATATATATATATATATGTACCTCTCTCTCTCTCTCTGTGTAATGAAAGGCTTTGCTGTAACAGCATCTCAGAACTGAAAAAACTGTCAAAACTTTGCGTTTTTGTTGCCGACTTGAAGGCAATGTCAGACAAAACTCGCAAGGGTGGAAAAGCCACACTCGCCATGGAGAATGATGCAAAATCTCCAAGGAATTTGGATGCTAATCCAACCACATCGTCTACAACAACGGAAGCAATGATCATGGCTTACTTGATCTCGTTACAAGAAACCGTCAACAAGCAAGGTGAAGAGTTGCGCGCACTTGCAATGGAGAATGGTACTTTAAGAGTTCTCGTTGTGGAGAATGAGCACCTCAAGAAGGTTCTTGAAATGCAAACAACACGCTTGATGCATCTTGAGAATGAAGTTCAAGAATGTAAACGCTCTCTTGTGGACATGAATGTAGTGAAAGAGCGCTTGAGCAAAGTTGAGAGTGATCATGTATTGAAAGAGGAAACGATAGATACAATACGACATGATGTATGTGAGATGAGAAATGCATCCAAATCATGGGCTGATATATGTAAGGATAATGTGGTTTCTACATCTCCTATCACGCAAGCCGTTGTCCAAGCAAAGAATGTAGAGAATGTGGACACTCAAGAATTGCAAGAACGACAAAAACGCTCAAAGAACATCGTCATTCGTGGAATCAAGGAGGAAAGCATGGAAACACCCCAATCTCTTGCGGTTGCTATTGAAGAGTTTTTTGCTACACACTTTGGCATGTCAGGAATCATGGCTTATGGTGCACATCGAGTTGGAAAACAAGGAGTCCCTCGCTCGGGAGAAAGACCTATTGTATGTACCATGGCTGATGAGGTAAAGAGAAAGATCATCCTTGACAATGGTTGGATCTACCTCAAAGGAACGGGTTGTAATGTATATGAGGATCGCACTCTTATGCAACAAAATGTACGTCGCAAAGCATACGAGGAAAGAAGCAAGAAGGTTAAGGTATCATCTCAAGAAGAAAAGTCACTTGAGGAGGATGCAAGTCCACCCAACAAATAGGGACACATGATCTATGAGACCAACTCACGCTTGCGAATAAGCTTTTGGAATTGTAACGGGTATCCATGGAATGCGGGAATTGGCATTGATGAGCTTACCAATGACTCCGATGTGATACTTCTTGTCGAAACATGGGAGCATGATGCGCAACGAATTCTTGGATTTGACAAATACGATGTACATTCTTTGATGTGGGCCAAAAATGCAAAGCAACGAAGAGGCCAAGGAGGCGTAGCATGTATGACCAAAAAGGGTTTGAAAGATGTTTCCATTGTCAAAGAAGATAAGTATAAACGCTACTTATGGCTGAAAATCAGCCCACCAAATGGTCAAGTCATGTTTGTGGCCGGCTGCTACATTCCTCACTATGACTCCAACTTTTATGCTCGCTTGAATATGGATAGAGATCAGCCCTTTGTTGAACTAGAGGAAGACATTGCTCATTACAAGGATCAAGGTGAAGTCATTGTTTTTGGAGACATGAATGCTCGCACAAATATGTTACAACACGACACACAACAAGTCGACATGCCGCATGTATCAAGAAGAGTGGATGACTCATACATGTATAATCGAAGTTCTAATGATGCAAAAGAAGTGGATCACTATGGAAAGTCACTTCTACATATGTGCAATAGTACCGGAATGCTCATTGCAAATGGTGTATCTCTATGGCAAGGCACCAATGACTTTACATGTAGAAAGCACAATGGTGCTAGCGTGATTGACTATATGTTGTTCTCAGAAGCCACTCTAGAATGCATACAAAGCTTTACACTTGGTGAATGGAATCCGGAATCGGATCATAGGATGTTATGTATTGACCTCAAGTGTGGTAAACGGTCCGAGCATGTAGCCTCCAATCATGATGTGAATCATTTGTACCTACGTCTAGACTTCAAACGAGCACTTATATATGCTGATATGGTGGAACAAATGTTAAGCATGATAGAGCATCAAGGGAGCCCAACATTAGAATGCAAGTGGAAAGTTTTCAAAGAAGTAATTTTCTCTTGTGCGAAGGAATGCTTTTCGGTGAAACACATGTCTTGCAAAAGGTCTAAGAAGGGTAGCACCAAGAAGAAATGGTTTGACATGGAATGTAGTCAAGCCCGAAAACACTTGCTAAGATTGGATGCAATCAAAGACAAGGAAGTTTACTTGGAATGTTCACACACATACAAAGCACTTGTTCAAAAGAAGAGGAGAAGGTGGGAAGTCGAAAAACAACTTTTTTTAGCACAAGAGAAAGCACATGCATGTGGCAAGTTTTGGCAAAATCTAAAAGGCAAGCGCGTTGAGAGCTTTGGTGACTTGACTCTTGAGGATATGTATATGCATTGTAAGAACCTCTATGAGCAACCCAATGTTGATAAGATGGAGGGTTGTAGCTCCCTTCCATTTATGTCTCCCTTCTTTACCATTGAAGATGTATGCCGTGCGCTTGAGAAACTTGCTACTCGCAAGGCAGGTGACCTTCAAGGTGTCAAGGCTGAAATGATTAAATGGACAAGCAAGAAAACACGATATTGGATATGCGATATGTTTAACCTTGCACTTCAGTATGGCATGCCTCATGATTGGAGTGCAAATTGGATCAAACCTTTGCACAAAGGAGGAGATGTAAACAATGTGAACAACTATCGCACTATAATGGTTGGTTCTTTGATGGCAAAGTTATTTGGATGTATCATGGAGATGAAGATAAGTGAATGGGCTGAAAAGAATGGCAAACGTGCGCTTGGACAAGCAGGTTTTCGAAAGCATCATAGCACTATTGATCACCTTGTCACTCTTCGAGTTCTTATGGAAGCGTCTCGATTGAAAGGAAAAAAGTTGTATTGTTGCTTTGTGGATTTCAAGAAAGCTTTTGACATGGTACCGCGAGGAAATCTTTGGAGACGTATGCAAAGCCTTCAAGTGCCGAGAGAATTTATGCATGCAGTCTTTCGCATCTACCAAAAAGTGATATGTCGATTACGTATGGGAGATGGAATTTCAGAATTTTTTGCAAGCACTATTGGTGTCAAACAAGGATGCCCACTTTCCCCAACCCTCTTTGGGCTACTCATTGATGAATTGGAGTACATGGTTCTTGATTTTATGCAGCAAGAAGGCATAGAAGAGGTTAAGATTGGAAATGCGGTGATCATGCTTTTGCTTTATGCCGATGATGTAGTGCTCTTGGCACATACCTTAGAAGATGCACAAAAGCTTATGAGTGTCTTGGAACGCTTTTGCCTACATAGCGGGCTGATCGTGAATGGATCCAAAACCAAGGTTATGCTTGTAAAGACCCTCAATGACGAAAATCCATGCATTGTATACAACAATGAGAAACTTGAAGTGGTAGATCACTTCAAGTACCTTGGCCTTGAGGTTCCATCCAATCATAAATGGAAGGATTGTGCAATGCGTCGCTTGGAAGCCGGAAAGAGGGCTTATTATGCATTTGAGAACACGTGCAATGCAGGAGAGATCAAGTGTTGGGCTCTCAAAAAGTACCTCTTTGACACATTGGTGACACCGGTGCTTCTTTATGGAGTGGAGGTGTGGGGTGGAAGCATCGGGAAGTCTACTTGGAAAGAGTTTGAGAATGTTCAAAAGCGTTTTCTCACCAACTTTCTCCAAGTCAAGACACAAACACCCTACATGCTCTTACTTCTTGAGTCCGGATCGCTTCCCATTGAGGTCTTGGGCATGGAAAGGGTTGTGGAGTACATGCGTAAGACACAACGTAGCCCTTTGCATCGACTTCCTAGAATCGCATATGAAGCAAGTCAAA